>NC_079510.1:35055946-35179953 GCF_030052815.1 Hevea brasiliensis | reverse complement strand
AAACAATTGGAGGACCAACACAGAAACTTAAGAGAAGGGTAAGAAAGCTCAAGGAAGAGGCAAGGGCCAAAGGATAGGGTTCAAGAGCAAGAGGTACAGTGGGAAAAAGAAAGAAACTCTCTCCAAGCCGAGTTCAAAGAGATGAAAGGGCGTAATAGTAAGCTTCAGAAAGGATGAAGTACCAAGAGGTACTCGTTGAAGAGTATAAACAGAAAACAAGAAGAAGAAGCTTGAATTAAAAGAACAGGCACTCCTCATCAACGACATCTTGAAAGAGTGTGCTAAAGAAAGGAAAGAGAAAGAGAAACAAGTCGCCTCTATCAAGGATCGAAAGAAAATGTGGACCAGCTTGGAGAAAATGATAGCACAGGAAAAAGGAACTATTACTCGAATCCGAGTATGCTCTGAAAGTGTTCGATCCTGCCAAACAAGAGGAAAGGTTATATGAGTATCTCAGAAAATGTCATCTCATTATAAAGAACCTCCCAGAACCTAGGCCGATGTAGAGAATATGCTGTACGAATTATTCAGTTAATGAAATGATTTTTGGACCATTGTTTAAGCAGATTTGTGAATGAATAATATGACTCCCGTAGGAACTCCCTCGCTAGGGTTATGTGAAAAATTGAGTGCGCTATATGAACAGGTATCATAAATGCACATTCAATCCCGTCATTCACAAATCGGACTATCAAACGATGCCATGATAAAGTTGATGCGTTATCCTTTGCGATTCCAACCTCGGCTCTCAAATGCCATCAGATCCTTCGTCTGCATCAGACTTTTAGTTTCTTTGCAAAACTCAAATTCATTTAAATTTTTTTTATCTTTCACAGGAAATCAATATTGATTCAAACAAGGCAAGTCTGATCAAGCACACGATCCAACCCAAGCGAGTGTACTTAACAAGATCTCGAACGAGGAAGATAATGGAAAATCAGGAGCAAGTACAGAACCTACAGGACAGTTCTCCGAGTTGAAAGATCACCTTTTCAAATTATGAGACCGATGAAGGAAATGTCTCAGAGCAAACTCGCTCGTAACCTAGCCCACCATTACCTCCTCCGCCTCCTACAACAAATGATCCTCAGAAGCTTCAACCTCTTTTACCTTTCGCCCCCATTCCGACCGACAATCATCACAATCCGTGACCATAAGTAATGACCCACCTTTTTCCTATTGCCCGCTGCCTCAAATGCCGAGCCTCACCATTCAATCCCGATACCTCCAGTTTACTCCACCCCTCAGCTCCCGGTGGGAGGAGTGTATCCTGCGGTGGAAGGAGAACATAGGGCGAGAGAAAACGAAACTATCTCGCCTAGAAGAAAGATTGAGAGCAATAGAAGGGTTGAACATGTATGGCTCACTGATGTGTCACACCGAGATTGGTGCCGATGTGGTGGTACCACCCAAATTCAAGTTTCCTGATTTCGACAAATACAATGAAACTGCAGACCTTCAGATCCACCTGGCAACCTACATTGCCAAAATGTCTGCCTTAACAGAAGACGATAGACTCCTCATTCACTTCTTTCACGAGAGCCTCTCTGGAGCAGCTCTGAGATGGTGTATACAATTGGACAGGAGCAAGCTGCACTCCTGGAAAGATTTAGCCGATGCCTTTCTTAAGCAGTACAAATTCAATTGTGATGCGGCACCCACAAGGAGGGACCTCCGTAACTCGGCAGTAAAGACCGGAAGGTTTTAAGCAAGATGCCCAACGATGGAGGGAGAAGGCTGCAAGTATATCCTCCTGGATCGACAATGAACTCGCCCCTATTCATTGAAACATTGAAGGCTCCTACTTCAACCTCGATGATCGCAAATACCTCCAGCAGCTTCTCAGATATCATCCAAGCCGGTGAGAGAATTGAAGCTAATCTGATACTAGGAAGGATACAGGAGTTAATCGAGAACCTCGTGGAAAAGACCGCCAATTTTGGCAAGAAGAAGGAAAGTGATGTACATTCCATCACTCGATGTAATAATTTTCCCAATTCCCCAAAATAACTATCGCCATATCCTCCTCTCATGGCCCAACAATCGCAAACATCCCACCCCCATTACCTAATTAATAACAACCAAGCCCACAATACGCCCCACCAGCAAATTTCCAACCAAGACCAACTCCTCCTCCACCTCAACCACGACCACCACACAATAACCCAAGACCTCCAAGGAATCCCGATCCACCCCTTCCTCCTCTCAGGTGAAATATACCGATATCTTGTCAGATAAACCAAATCGCATCAGCCCTTTAGACCCAATCCACCGCCATATCCTGTGTGGTATGATGCCACCGCCTGCTAGAGTATCATGGAGGAGCACAAGGGCATTCAATCGACAATCGCGGGCACTCAGAGGGAGAGTGCACGCTTAATCCAAACGGGTGGTTGAAGATCGAGGGAAATGGTTCCCTCCCTAATGTTACCTCAAACCCACTGCCTAACCACAATGCGGGCAGTGGTGGAAATATGATAGAGTCTAAACGAGCGGGATCAACACCAGAAGTGGATGAGCTGGTTCCATACTTTAAGGAGATTTTTACTATAGCAACGAGGGAAGGCTACCTTTGCCCTCAGGTAGCGGGATTCAAAGAGAGTGCGAGGTCTCCTTACCATGGAGGGGCAGCTGACCATGAGCTGCGAGATTGTGAGGGGTTCAGGCAAGAAGTCCAAACTTATTGTCTCTCGTGTTACGAGATGCCGCATAAAGGCGGAAAGGGAAGTGAACACCACCGATACACCAGAACGCCCACCTCCAAACCTAATCACCTTCACCCCGGTAGCCTCTCCGCCAGAATAGCTTATCCAACTCCACCTCGCCTCCCATCACCAATACTCACGCTGTCCCTTGGAATTATAACTTCCAAGTTTTCACTCGTGAGCGTCAAGACATCCGCTCCTAGTCTTGCCTCACCTCCGCACCACCAAAACCATGTTTCGCTCCTCACGAGCACTTGAGATGACTTATGCCGACTCGCTAGCAACACTACTCCCAAGCCGCCTAGACCCGTTATTGCAACAAAATCCTCTCCACTGAGCAAGAAGTCGAGTTTATAACTCAAGTGGGAGGTGTTACTGAACGAAGAAAGAGAGAAGAGAAAAGGGAAAATAAAATGGGAGAGTCATCCAGAAACACTAAGAGGAGGTTGAGAAAGCAGGGAAGCAGAGCCTATTGAGCACAAGGAAGATGAAGAACCTTGCTCCAAATAATGAAACAGAGCGAGTATGACGTGGTGGAGCAATTGAGAAAACCCCGCCCGAATTTCATCATATCACCGATCCCGAGCTCTAAGTCCACCGACAAGCCCTACAAAGAATCTCGGATCAGCCTTTGTGAACCCCGACATTACTCCGGCGCTTTGAGAAAATAGTAGGACAAATCTGCATCCACTGTAGCCTTTTCTCAAGAGGAGGTAGACCTGCGGGCTTAGGGCACAATAAAGCTCTACATGTAATCGTGAAGTGTAAGGGTTGTATAGTGGCTAAGGTTCTCATCGATAACGGATCGCCCTCAATGTATTGCCTAGTGCGACCTTAGCCAAAGCACGGTTGACCAATCGCATATACGCCAAAGTGCAATGGTGGTAAGAGCCTTTGACGGTACCGTGGAGAGAGGTGTCGGGAGACATTGACTTGCCAATCCAAGTCGGGCATGTACTTTCAACGCCACGCTTCAAGTGATGAACATTGAGCCGCTTACACTATGTTATTAGGGAGGCCGTGGATCCACTCGCGAACGCTGCTCCTTCAACCTTACACCGTAAGATCAAATACATTAAGGACGGCAAAATCATCACAAAGAGGCGAAGAGGCCATCTGGTCACCAAGCCGCAATCACTTCCTTATGTGGAAGCGCCGAGGAATCATTTGAGAGTTCTTTCCGTGCCCTTGAATTGCAAGATACCGAAGGAAGGGGCTATGGCTATGGTGGCCAAAGTAATGTCAAGAAACGTATCAAGAGGGGAAAGGCTTGGGCACCGCTTGCAAGGAATCGCCGAGCCTATACCGCTATTCGTAAGATAGGCCGTTGTGGTTTGGGGTATGAGGAGGATGCCTCGTGGATGGGCGATTCTGGATGAGGAGGATGCTTCGGATCGAGGTTCGACCAGAGACGGAACAATGAAAATAGTCCCGAGAATTACGGAGATCTTCGCCAAACCGGCCATCCAACATCCGCAAGTACGTAAGAATCACCGATGATCCATCCATAGATGTCATCCAACCGATTCCTTATATGAGGCCCTAGTTTCACCCATGGTCGAGGAGCAGAGCTTGACAACCGACAACGGAGGATATCCTGCACTCAATTTCGAGTAAAGTACCTCCGGTTATCTACACTTGATCATTTTGTCCATGGTGACAAGTGTAATAATCAGAAATGGACCTTTTCTTATGGCATTAATATTAATGAATTGATAGCGCATTTTAAATCCAATACTCTCTTTCCTTTTTAATTCCATCCTTATAACATGTTCTATTCTTTATTCATTCAGACCATTCATCAATTAACACCTAATAATCCAATAGACTCAAAATTCCTCCGTTAATTTTGAAATCCCCATAATCGCCATTACTTCAAGTAATTCGAGGAAGACCTTATGTAAGAAAGCAATGAAAAGATGAACCCTCCTCGTGCCTTGTGAAGATGAAACGTGCACAATAAACTTAGGCTCTAAGAAGTAAAAAGGGAACTTAAGATAGTGGAGAGTGAGGAATTGGGAGATATGATCGGTCCGCTTAAGGAATTTCTCGACGATTTTCATGGAGCTATGATGATATGGTCGGTTTAGACCCCAGATAGTGACGCACAAGATTCCCTTAATTCCAGAACGATCCTGGAAGCGTAAATCGAGGAGAATGAATCCCACACACTACTCAAGGTTCGGATGAAGTCAAGAAACAAGATGACGCCGGATTCTTGGAAGTAGTCAAATATCCCCAATGGGTGGCTAATGTCGCCCCAAGAATGAAGAAAGACGGAGAGTCGGGTGTGTGTTGACTACAGGACCTTAATAAAGCAAGTTTGAAAGATGATTTCCTCTCCTCACATTGATGTGTTAGTTGACAATGCCATGGATTGGGTAGGTGTTCGTGTATTGATGGGGCATCGTGGTACAATCAGATTCCGATGGACAAGGAAGACAAGGATAAATCGCTTTCATCACCCAATGGGGGTATTTTGCTATCGGGTCATGCCCTTCGGGTTGAAGAATGCCGGGCTACTTACCAAATACAAGAATGGTCACATTATTCCACGATATGATGCATAAAGAAGTGGAGGTATATGTGGACGATATGATCATTAAATCCAGGAGAAGAGAGCCACGCTCAGTGATGAGGAGGGTGCTCAAAGGCTCAGAAATACAAGTTGAAGCTGAACCCCGCTAAATGCATCTTCGGAGCTAAATCGGGAAAACTGTTGGGATTTATAGTAAGCGAGAAAGGGATAGAAGTGGATCCAGACAAAGTTCGAGCTATTCAAGAAATGCCGTCCCCAAAAATAGAAAGGGAGGTGCGCAGTTTTCTAGGAAAGTTGAACTACATCTCTAGATTTATTTCTAATCTCACTGCCAAAGCTGAGCCTATTTTTAGACTACTCCGGAAGAACAATCCTACCCAATGGGATTCGGATTGTCAAAAGGCTTTCGAGACAATCAAACAGTATTTGTCAAACCCACCAAGATTGGTCCCGCTGGCAGTGTGCCTCTCGATCCTGCACATGGCGGTCCAACAGAGCTCTATGGGATGTGTTTTGGGACAAGATGATGATACCGCCGAAAAGAGAGGGCTATTTACTACCCGAGCAAGAAGTTCAATGATTGTGAGTCAAGGTACTCTTTCTTAGAAAAGACTTGTCGCTGCGTTAGCTCGACAAAGAAATCGCCTCAAGCACTACATGTTAAATCACAAGACATGGCTTATCTCCTGATGGATCCTATCGATACGTATTCGAAAGCCCATTCGTGTCGGAAGGATAGCCAAGTGGCAGGTTATACTCTCCCAAGATGATATAGTCTACATGACCCGAAAGCGTGAAAGGTAGCGTAATTGTCGACCTCCTAGCGAAAACCCTATCCCTGATTATGAAGCTCGATTTTGAGTTCCCTACGAACATATTAATGAAGTAGATCATAAGAAGAGGGGTCACAATGTGTGGGAAATGTATTTTGACTGAGCAATCAATTTATCCGAATGGAATTGAGCCGCACTAGTATCCCTGTATGAAAGCACTTCCCAATAGCCGCTAAGTTGGGATTTGACTGTACCAACAATGTCGCAGAATATGAAGCTTGTGTAATGGGTCTACATGTCGCTATAGAGATGAAAATCAGAAAGTTGGAAGTGTATGGAGACTCGCTCCGATAATTTATCGTGTCAAGGGAGAATGGCAAACCAAGGATCCCAAGCTAATCCCCTACCGTAAATACCTCATCGAGATGGTCAGTGGAATTCAAGAAATCTCTTTCACTCATCCGAGTAGAGACAAGAATCAATTTGTCGACGCCTTAGCTACTCTAGCAAGTATGGCTCAAATCGAAGAAGGCGACGCCCAGACGTTAAAGATTAAAGTAAGGGATGAGCCACCTATTGCTTCATGATTGAAGAAGAGCTCGATGGAAAGCCTTAGTATCACGACATCCCGGCTCATCAGAGAACCGAGAATTCCCTTCAAAGGCAACAAAATGAAAAGAAGATGATTCGAGGTTAGCATTGGGGTACTTTCCTGCTGGGGAAACCCTATACAACAGAAGCTCCAACGGTGAATTATTGAGATGTGTGAATGCAAAGGAGGCAAAGAGAATCCTTTTTGAAACTCATGAGGGAAATTGTGCAACTCACGCCAATGGACACATGATGGCCAAGCAAATCATGCGACGTGGGTACTTTTGTACCACAATGGAAAAGGATTGCATCGAGTATTTCCTAAGTGCCACAAGTGTCGATTTACGCAGATCCGATAAATGTGCCACCTCACAAGTCGCTCAATCTCGCCTCACCGTGGCCTTTTTCAATGTGGGGCATAGATGTGATTGGTCCCAACAATCCAAAGGCATCCAATGGGCACAGATTCATCCTTGTAGCCATCGACTATTTCTCCAAATGGGTCGAGGCAACATCCTATGCTCACATCACGCAGAACACGCTTTCAAATTCTTCGAAACAATATCATATGCCGCATGGTCTCCGAATGAAATTGTCACCGATAACGCCAAGAACCCGAACGGTCCAAGATTCGTAAGCCGTGGTGATCAATACGTAATCCGCATCTCAATTCCTCCCCATACCGCCCCAGGATGAATGGAGCGTGGAAGCCGCGAACAAAAATCTAAAGAGGATAATCCGAAAATGACGGTCACATATAGGGATTGGCATGACATGCTCCCTACGCTCTTCATGCATACCGACTTCCATAAGAACCTCCACTGGGCAACTCCATACTCACTAGTCTACGGATGGAAGCGGTATACCGTTGAGGTTGAAATTCCTTCCTAAGGATTCTCAAGGAATCGTGATTGGTGAGTCGAATGGATCCATTAAGGTTGGATCGCTTAAACTTCTTGGATGAGAAAAGGTTAACAGCAGCATGTCACGGGCAATTATATCAGAGGAGAATGGCCAGAGCATTTGATAAAAACGTACGCCCACGGGAATTCCTACCCGGGGATTTAGTTCTAAAGAAAGTACTACCAAACCAAAACGATCCCCGGGGCAAATGGTCACCAACCTACGAGGGACCCTATGTGGTTAAAAAGGCGTTTACTGGGGGAGCCTTGATCTTGACCCACATGGACGGTGAAGAATTCCCGAGACCTGTGAATGCCGACACTGTCAAGAGATACTATGCATAAAAAAAAAAAAAAAAAAAAAAAAAAACCTTCTTGGGGTGAAAACCAAAAAGGGCGTCCCAAGAACCAAACTGGAGGAATAAGGAAGGGGGCATGAAACCGCGGGTAGAGAGGCAACCGTCACGACAAGAGACTTCAGAGAACTTGGAATATGGCAGTTAAAAGACTTCAAAACCAACTAAAAGGAATATATGAGATCTATCCTTGTACCTTTCCTTTTCCTTTGAAAGTCTATTTTTTTTCTAAAAGCCATGATAAAGTTATACTCCATTCCTTCTGCTTTTGTTTTCCTGCTTGCTCACTTTTTAATACTATCCTTTCTCTTTGACTAATGCGCTATTGATTAGTTAAATTTCTGCCATAAGATTTGAATTTAAAAAATTGATAACCTCGCGTACTTTACTATGAGATTTGCAGGGAATAGCCGCCAAAAAAAAAAAAAAAAAAAAAAAAATAAAAAAATAAAAAAGAGCTAGAGGTGAAAACCCGAAAGGGCGCTTCTGGTCGAATGGACGAAAAGAAAGTGAAAACCCACAAGGGCGCTTTCCGAAGAATAAGGAGAAAGTCGGGAACAGAAAAGGGACATCCGAAAGAACGAGGTCATAGGTCAGGCCTTACAACTCCTCCTCCATTAATCGTCCGCCTTCATTATCTTGTTAAGTACACTTTGTCAAGGAATAACTTCATGTGCCAAAGTCAGACTTGTTTTGTAAGTTGATTTTAATTTTCTGCAATTTACATTTCTGTTATCAACCTCTGGTTCCTTGATCTAAGTTGATTTTAATTTTCTGCAATTTACATTTCATACCATCAACCTCTGGTTCCTTGATCTAAGTTGATTTTAATTTCATGCAATTTACATTTCTGTTATCAACCTCTGGTTCCTTGATCTACGTTGATTTTAATTTCTTGCAATTCCACCATCAACCTCTGGTTCCTTGATCTAAGTTGATTTTAATTTCATGCAATTTACATTTCCTGCTATCAACCTCTGGTTCCTTGATCTAAGTTGATTTTAATTTCATGCAATCTACATTTCTGCTATCAACCTCTGGTTCCTTGATCTAAGTTGATTTTAATTTCCAGCAATTTAAATTCCTGTTATCAACCTCTGGTTCCTTGATCTAAGTTGATTTTAATTTTCTGCAATTTACATTTCTGCTATCAACCTCTGGTTCCTTGATCTAAGTTGATTTTAATTTACATTTCATGCTATCAACCTCTGGTTCCTTGATCTAAGTTGATTTTAATTTCCAGCAATTTAAATTCCTGTTATCAACCTTTGGTTCCTTGATCTAAGTTGATTTTAATTTTCTGCAATTTACATTTCATGCTATCAACTTCTGGTTCCTTGATCTAAGTTGATTTTAATTTCCAGCAATTTAAATTCCTGTTATCAACCTCTGGTTCCTTGATCTAAGTTGATTTTAATTTTCTGCAATTTACATTTCATGTTATCAACCTCTGGTTCCTTGATTTAAGTTGATTTTAATTTCATGCAATTTACATTCCTGTTATTTTCCTTTGGTTTCTAGATCCAAGTTGATTTTAATTTTCTAGGTCATTAACTTAGGTGTACTTTAGTTCCCTAATTTCGAACACCTAATCGTCCAAAATATGAGTCTGAATCTTTACATAATTCCTATACGGATATTTTTCCTTTAATAGAAATTATGTAAAGAGGGGCAGCTGTCGACACCATATTTTGGCCGATCCCTAGAATCAATAAAAATTCTTCTTTGAACAGCTAACCACATTTCCGATCCCTCTTTGATAGGCGATCACATTTCCGATCTCTCCTCACAAAGAATTGAATTAATGCTGAGTCCTCATATTCATTAAGGCCTCGCCGATCTCTCAAATCATTTACCGACCTCTCAAACCCGTTGTCGAATTTCCGGACCTGTCAAGTATATTCCTGATCTCTGTTGATAAATAAAATGAACTGGCACTAGATCTTTTCCTACCAGTTTTATTGCCGACCTCCTTTTCGGAAGATTAAGAGCTAAAGTTTTGGTTCGGTTTAACGAGGGTTCCGATCTTAAGTGTTCAAGTTAAATTTTCAATTTTAATCAAGTCCCGTTCAGCATTTCTCCCCCACCGATCTCATGCTTATTGTGCTTTCCGATCTTTTATACTTAGATTAATAATGGCATTTAGTTCATGTTTCGCTATGCTCATACAATCAAATACTTAGGCAATTCAAAGATTTTCCAATCACATCCATTCATTGAACAAAAGAGATATTCCATTTCATTTCAGAATTTGTACAGTTATTCGGGGTGATCCTCACTGATTTACATTCTCGCTCACTCTCTCTCTTCCTCGCCTCCTCCTCACTATCTTCACCCTCGCCCCAGTGAGCCAGTCGTCCATCCAAGAGAAGTCCTCTTCAGATAGCGCTTTGGAGTTCGCCAAGAGATCCTTATGAGCATTCACATAGGCTCCGCTATTCCCGACACCATCTCTTCATCCTTTCCTTAAGCTCTTTGTCTTTCTCCGAAAGCTCCTTATCCTTCGCATTAAGCTCCTCTACAAGTTGAGCGACTGAGCGCTTCATGGCTCAAGTGCCCGGACTTCTCTCGAGAGCCCGCTCACTTTCACCCAAGTCACGACCTTTCGGCCACCGGTCTTCATGGTACTTCGCCGTCCCTCAACTTGAGATATATAATCTTGAGCGGATGAGAGTTGAGATCGGAGGGAAGCCACTTCGATTTTTCTTCCCGACCTCCTTACCCAGCGCCGAATCTTTTCCGAATCATGGTCCGTTCACTGACACTCCACGCTTAGGCTCATGGTTCGAGTCAAGATATCATCGAGACCACTCCGGGATAGCTGTCCCAATCCTCCCGAAAGAAGATGGTAGATCCTGTGACTTTGGCAAAATCGAGTTCTCCCTAACACCGGTTATTCTTCAAGCAATGATCAAGATTCGAGCGCCACGAGAAGAGGTCCTCCTAAGATTGAGAAGGCTCCTTTCCGTGCTTGGAATAATCGAGAGAGGCGGGGCGCTTCTTCCGATCTAGGAGGAGATCCGACAGCCTCAATGGTCGGGCGACCCGAAGGTTGAGGCGGGTCTCTTTGTATCTCCCGTGTTCGTGATCGGTGTTTGAAGACGTTCAACGCTTCATCTCCTTTACCTTCCGGAGATCTCTCTTTCCTTCTTCCGCTTCCTAGAACCTCACCACCCGCCATACCGCACGTAAAAGAGGTTAGTGAGATCGCTAAGGTCCCGAACCGAGATATAGAAAATACCAATGCCGAGGTCGAGAGCTAAGTTCGCGATCTCACGGTGATCGCTGCATGGTCCAATGGTGCGCCGCGCCATCGCATTTGGACAGAATATTTTAGAGTGGTGGCCCGACTTTTCAGCTCCATCACTATCAAGCTTTCCTCTTGACTCGTGGTAAAGTGCTTCGGCAGGGGCCTCGGTACCACCAAATACGAGGAAAGTCCTCAAAGCGGCTCGGATCTTTACTCCTCGTAATGAAGAACCTGTTCTTCCAATTCTTAAGGGATGAGGGCAGATCGGAAAAGAGTTCGCAACGAGGCTTCGCTGAAAGAACCGGTGTTCGTCATCCTTTCGCGAGTTAGTCTGCGGCTTTCGGCGAACACCTTAGCCAGAGGTCCGATTCCCTTAGCTCGGCATAGACCTCGAAAGCTACCAAGATCCGCCACGAGTTGGGGTGGATTTGAACAATGGATGCTCGGTGAAGTTTTAGGACCTCCTTATAGAAATCGGCTAGAGGGAATCTCAGATCGCCTTTAATCGCTCCTCGTACACCATGACCATGTCATTCTCTTCAAAAGAGTGATCGACACGAAGATCGCCATGGCACTTGATCACTCATATGAATCGTGACAAATGTTGTAGTCTTGAACAAAGGATTGCAGATCGGATTCTCAAGAACCGACGGAAGCTCGTCTATAGGAAGGGTCTCTCCTGAAGGTGGTGCAAGCCTTGATGGTATGACCCACTCACTGGAGCAGAGACCCTAGGGGTTTAGGTTGCACGGGCCCGATCGCTTCTTCTTCGCGACGATGACCATGAGAACTGAATGGAAGGAGGGCTCGCGCTCCGACCTTCAAGACCGCTCATTTTTAAAAGAAACAAAGAACTTAAAAAGAAAGAAGATCAAAGTCCTTACCGAGTCCGATCGGCGCTAAGAACTGGAGAAAAGGAGAGAACTTTGAAGTTGTGAGCGGGGATTGAAAATGGAATGAGAGAACAATGCTAACCCACCCACCCCTATTTATACTAGTCCGAGCATTTAATGCTCGCGAGGTTCTAGGCAGCGCATCGATTGGTGGGACTCGACAAATGTTTCGACACTTTTCTCAAATATCCGAATGTTCCGAGATCGGTTAATTGAGATCGCATAATAAGTTAAATATTTTGAATAAAGGATCAGTTAAGAGTCATTCAGGTAAAGAACCAGATCGGATAACCACATTAGAGATCGGAAAAATAATCAATGCAAAAATAATAAGATGATAACCGACAAAATAAAGTCTTTATTTTCAAAAGATCGGATTACATCATTTGGGCGATCTCTAGGGATCGGATTACACTAACATTGGATCACATCATTTCTGTGATCTCTAGGGATCAGATTGCATTGAAAATAAAATACATCATTTGGGCGATCTCTAGGGATCGGACTACAATAAAGGTCTAACCACATCATTTGGGCAATCTCTAGAAATCTGATTACATTTCAGGATTACATCATTTGGGCGATCTTTAGAGACCGGTGGAACATCCTATCTAAAAGGCCTATGTCAAAGCCTAGTCTTGTGGCTGAATCAAAAGATGTATTCGATCAGGAGACCGGCTATTGACATCGGACAGATATGCAGCTCAGATGGGGTGATTATGACTCCCATGAAGATGAGAGACATCGTCACCAATGTTACCACTCGAAACCGACCCGCTGTCGGAACACCCAATGTGGAGGAAAGACGCTGTCGGAACACCCAATGCGGTGAGAAGCCGAATGAACTCAGTTGAGCGACTCGAGATCGGTACAACCGAGGTCCGCAATACTGATCGATCAAATCCGCTTCTCTCACCATCTTAAGTTAAGGTCATGCTATCACCGGATCATAAATTTTCACTGGTAAGTAAAGAAGTTCATCGGAAAAGATCAAAGCCACGCTTATAGCCGTAACTTCCACCGAGCAAATAGAACAGTGGAAAGTAAGAAAAGAAGAGAGGAAAGTCGATGAAGAAAATGTCTCCGCGATGTGGGTATATATAGGGGAAATGGGCATTTAATGTCGAAGGAAACGGCGACGCTTCGAGAATCGAGATGTAATTAATGCTTGGACCGAATCCGCATCGATCAAGGGATAAAAGAGATCGGAGATAGGAGATCAGCATGAGAGATCGGAATAGGAGCTAGGGAGGGATCGGAAGACAAAAAGAATAAGACAAATTCCACAACCGCCGCCGTAATCGAGCCGAGGTAGTTAAAGCGTGGCACGAGATCTCCACCGCACGCCTAAGAATCGCCCGCACGCCGACAGTGCCGTGGTATGTCATGACACCCAGTACATCCCAATCTCCACCGTTGATCTCACTTGTAAGGATGAATCCGGAACCCTTGGATCAAAAGAGAAGACGACAATACCAGCGTTTTTCACTCTTAGCCCTCAGATCGTTCCGGACAAGAGGATTCAAGACCGTCAGATTAAAAGAGGAAAAGGACAAATATTCTTAGAAGCGATTTCAGCCATTTGTTTTGATTCTCTTTAATTCCTGAACATCCGATCATGTACTTCTAAATCTTGACCCTCCATCTCCCTCAAAATAAATCCTGACCCTTCATGGGGAGCACCCGATTCCTATAAATACCGCATGAAAACTGCTCAAGGACTGACAACAAAATATAGACAAGAGGTCGCTATTATCGTGGAGGAACTCAAACTTCATTCAGCTTTGTTACTCATTGCTTTGTAGTGATCAAAAGGACTTTTGAAACTAGTTTTCGTGGAGTGTTTTCTTGAAAAGATTTTGAATCTCGAACTCTACATTTCCAGCTTGTTCATTATCCGGTCATACTCTTGTCATCTCTCGCTTTCTTTCCTCTGCTCAAGCTCAACTTCCTTCCACTGGTTCTTACCCTGTTACTGTTAGCTAAAGCATCTCTCGGTTTCACGATGCACATCAACTCTCAGTCTGGTTAATCCGCCATCTTCATCACTATTCACCACCTCATAGTTATTTCAATACATTTGGCTCCTCACAGACATCAACTCTCAGCCGATCAATCCGCCATCTTCATCACTATTTACCACCTCACGCTTATTTCAATATATTTGGCTCCTCACGGTAAGAGTTCATATTATCGCTTTATTAAGTATTTGCGTTTACTTTTCGCACTTTCTTTGTTCTCTTTACGCACGGTTTTCTTTAAGTTTATTCTAAGCAAAAATCTCAAAGAACGTTACTCGAATTATCTCTTTAGTGATCGGTCCATCATTTCATCAATTTTCGTCATTTCGAATACGAGCTTTTAGCTCCTAGTAGCGTGTAAGTGGTCGTGCAAAATATAGGTATCTGAACTTAAGGGTCTCTTTTAAAAGAGAAAGCTTGAATAACACGTCAGAAAATAGCCAAACTATTAGGCCGACGTGAACGGAATTCGCAAGATACCATGAAGAGGAATAAAACCAAAATAAACTAGACAATGCATCGGACATTAATAGGTATGCGTAAAATGACTACATGGAAGGTCGGTAAATCAAGTTTAGTATTACCCATTTAGTCATAGGGTATCAAGAAACCTTATCTCCAGATTTTTGAATGCCGAAACCTTAGTTTTAGGTTCTTGTGACATGTAGCTGAAATTGAAATTCGAGATCGGCAAAGCCCCTTCCAGCTCCTCGCTAATCCGAAGAGATCGGAGGAGGGTTCTTATCCGGTCTCCCCTCAAAATTCTAATAAACGTCTAAAAGAGATCGGAGGAGAGTTCTTATCCGGTCTCCCTTCAAAATTTTAATAAACATTAAATAGAGATCGGAGGAGAGTTCTTATCCGATCTCAACTCAAAACATTAATAAATAACTCTAAAGGAGATCGGAGGAGGGTTCTTATCCGGTCTCCCCTCAAAATTTTAATAAACGTCTAAAAGGGATCGGAGGAGAGTTCTTATCCGGTCTCATCCTAAAAATAAATAACTTAAAGGGGATAGGAGGAGAGTTCTTATCCGGTCTCCCCTCAAAACTTTAATAAATAACTTAAAAGAGGTCGGAGGAGAGTTCTTATCCGATTCTCACACTCGTTCACTAAGGTTGTCTCATTTACTTGTGTATCTGGGTAATCCTAATTAGTGAAAAAACCAAATATTCCTCTTACCAAAAGGATTAACATTCCCGTTCAAGCCCTTCTAACTAATTTATAAAGGACGCAAAATTAAATCTACTTACCCTTATTAAGGGACGAGGTGGGGTGCCTAACACCTTCCCCACCCGTTTACGGACCCCGAACCTAGAATCTCTGTCTTGAAGTGGTTTCATTCTTTATTTATCTTCTCAAATGGTTTTCTTTAGTTACCCTCAAAACTAAGGTGGCGACTCCTCACTCTTTCCCACTTCGGTGAGTGATCGTCCGGGCGACCGCAAAATCCCATTGCGACACATCCCCAGATGAATGGAGCAGTAGAAGCTACAAATAAAAATCTCAAGAGAATAATTCGGAAAATGACAGTCACCTATAGAGATTGGCATGATATGCTTCCCTACGCCCTTCACGCATACCGGACTTCTGTAAGGACGTCAACTGGGGCAACCCCATACTCACTAGTTTACGGGATGGAAGCTGTATTACCTATTGAAGTGGAAATTCCTTCCTTAAGAATTTTGAAGGAATCAGGGATTGATGAGTCAGAGTGGATCCAGTCAAGGTTCGACCAATTAAATTTGCTAGACGAGAAAAGGCTAGCGGCAGTATGTCATGGGTAGTTATACCAGAGAAGAATGGCTCGGGCATTTAACAAAGGCGTTCTCCCATGTGAATTTCAGCCCGGGGATCTAGTCTTGAAAAAGGTGCATCCGAATCAAAATGATGCCCGGGGTAAATGGACACCAACATATGAAGGACCCTATGTGGTCAAAAAGGCATTTTCTGGTGGGGCCCTAATCTTATCCCGTATGGATGGTGAAGAATTCCCAAGACCCGTGAATGCCGACACTATCCGGAGATATTATGCCTAGCAAAAAAAAAAAAAAAAAAAAAAAACAACAAAAAGGGATAGGGGTGAAAACCCGAAAGGGCGCCCCTAGCAAAATGTGCGAAAGAAGGCGAAAACCCGAAAGGGCGCTTTCTATAAAATGAGTGAAGGGTGAAAACCCCAAAGGGCACCCTGAAAGAGCGAGTAAAAAAAAAAAAAAAAATCTAAGGGTGAAAACCCAAAAGGGCGCCCTTAGAATCAGAAAATCAAGAAATAAGGAAGAAGATATGGGACCAGGGAACGAAAAATAAATCATCACGGCATGAATCTTCGTTAATAGAGTACTTGAAATAATGGCAGTTAAGAGACTTCAAAGTTAATTACAAGAAATTTGTGAGATCTATCCTTATATCTTGTTTTTCTTTGAAACTGTGCCTTTTATTCCTTAGCCATAATAAAGTCATCATTTCACTTTGATCTACTTTCCTCGCACATTTGCATTTATCTTTTTTGCTCATACTCTAATGCTATTTTCCCTGTGCTATTAATTTGTTAAAATTTTATTATAAGATTAGGATTTGGATGTTGATAACCTCGCGTACTTTGCTAAGAACTTGTAGGGAATGGGTGAAAGAGCAAAAAAAAAAAAAATAAAAAAAAAATAAAAATAAAAAATAAAAAACTAGGGGTGAAAACCCGGAAGGGTGCTTCTAGCTGGATGGACGGAAGGGAAAGTAAAAACCCGCAAAGGCGCTTTTTGCAAAACAAGAAGAAAGTCGAAAACAGAAAAAGGGCATTCGGGGAAGTTTTAGGTCAAGTCTTGTAACTCGTCCTCCATTAATCGTTGACCTTCGGGATCCTGTTAAGTACACTTCGTCGCGGAAGAACTTCTTGTGTTAGGTGAGACTTGCTTTGTAAGATTTTTAATTTTCTAGCATTTAAATTTCTGTTATCAACCTCTGAATCCTTGATCTAAGTTGATTTTAATTTTCCAGTATTTAAATTTCTGTTATCAACCTCTGGTTCCTTGATCTAAGTTGATTTTAATTTTTCAGCATTTAAATTTCTGTTATTAACCTATGGTTCCTTGATCTAAGTTGATTTTAATTTTTCAGCACTTAAATTTCTGTTATCAACCTCTGGATCCTTGATCTAAGTTGATTTTAATTTTCCAACATTTAAATTTCTGTTATCAACCTTTGGATCCTTGATCTAAATTGATTTTAATTTTTCAGCATTTAAATTCCTGTTATCAACCTCTGGTTCCTTGATCCAAGTTGATTTTAATTTTCCAGTATTTAAATTTCTGTTATCAACCTCTGGATCCTTGATCTAAGTTGATTTTAATTTTTCAGCATTTAAATTTCTGTTATCAACCTCTGGATCCTTGATCTAAGTTGATTTTAATTTTTTAGCATTTAAATTCCTGTCATCAACATTTGGTTCCTTGATCTAAGTTGATTTTAATTTTCCAGCATTTAAATTTCTGTTATCAACCTCTGGTTCCTTGATCTAAGTTGATTTTAATTTTTCAGCATTTAAATTCCTGTTATCAACCTTTGGTTTCTTGATCTAAGTTGATTTTAAATTTTCTAGTATTTAAATTCCTGTTATCAACCTCTGGTTCCTTGATCTGAGTTGATTTTAATTTTTCAGCATTTAAATTCCTGTTAGCAATCTCTGATTCCTTGATCTAAGTTGATCTTAATTTTTCAGCATTTAAATTTCTGCTACCAACCTCAGGGTCGCTGACCTAAACAGGTTTTAGTTAGCATTTAAATTCCTGCTACCAACCTCAGGGTCGCTGACCTAAACAGGTTTTAGTTTTCTAACTTTAATTTTGAGTTTCAAAATTTTAATCATCCAAAATATGGGTCTGAATCTTTACATAATTCCTACACGGGAAAATTTTTCCCGTCAATAGAAATTATGTAAAGAGGGGCAGTTGTCGACACCATATTTTGGCTGACCCCCCCCCCCCCCCCTACCCTAAAATCAATAGGCTTTGCAGTAGATCCCCAGCACCAAGTCTCTAGTCATTTCCAATCTCTCTTTGCCAATTAATCACATTTCCGATCCCTATTCAAAAGGAATCAAACCAGTACTAAGTCTCTATGTCATTTAAATCCTTACTGATCTCTCAAATCAATTACCAAGTTTCCTGGCCAGTCAATCACACATCCGATCTCTTGTCAAACGAAATTGAACCAACATTAGGTCTTCGCGCCATCCAGTTTTATTTCTGGTCTCCCTTTTAAAATTTTATGGATAATCAAGTTAAGGCTTTAATCTAGTTTAATGATGCTTCCGATCCAAAGTGTTCAAATCAGGTTTTCAATTTTAATAATCTTAAGTCCCGTGCAGTGTTTGTTCAAAGCCGATCTCATGCTCACAATGTTTTCCGACCTCTTATTCTTATATTAATAATCACTTTTAAGTTTGATGTTCTAATTGGTTCAGACAGTCAAGCGCTTATACAAGTTAGATACTTTCCGATCTCATCCAGTCATTGAACAAAAGAAAGAACTTCATTTCATTTCAAAATAAAAAATACAAGTCATTCGGCTGGAGGATCACCCCCAGCCTGTTCTACATCTTGTTCACCCTCTCTATTACCCTCAGCCTCCTCCTCGCTATCCTCTTCTTCTTGGGGAGCCAGGTCCACCATCTAGGAAAAGTCCTCCTCGGGATAACACTTCTTGAGTTTGGCCAAAAGGTCCCCATGGGCGTTCACATAAGCGCCGGCCTCCCTTGTCACTGCCTCTTCTTCTTTTGCTTTGAGTTCCTTAGTGAGGCGAGCGACATCAGTGGCTCGGAGCGCCCGAACCTCTTCAAGAACATGAGCTTGCTCGGCCAGTTTATCCTCGTAGAATTTCATCCACCCCTCAATTTCAGCTATGTAGTTTTGGGCGGATGAAAGTTGAGATCGGAGGGAAGCGACTTCCTGACCCACCTTCTGGATCTCCTGCTTTAAATGCTGAGCCTTTTCCCGAATGATATGTTGGTTCACCAAACTCTCCACACTCAGGCTCATAGTCTGGGTCAGGATATCATCGAGACTGTTCGGGGTTAGCCTATCCCGATCCTCCCGAAGGCAGATGGAGGCCCCCAAAACCTTTGCCAAACCCGAATTCTCCCAAACAGTTCGGTTCTTCTCTCCAGGGAATGGATCAGTACTTGAGCACCGTGGGAGAGGGTCCTCGAGGTAGGTTGGGAAGGACCTTGTTCCTCACTCGAAGCAACTAGAGGGGGTGGTGGTAGCTCTTCTTGACGAGGAGGAGACCTAACCACTTATATTTCAGGAACCGACGGTCCTGAGGCCCGGGATGAGCCTCCCTGCATCTCTACTGAGTCATGCCTGGGCGTCTAAGAAGCCTCGGTTCGTTTCATCTCCCGCACCTTTTTGGAGACCTCTCTCTTCTGCTTTCGACTCTCTTTGGATGCCTCGCTGCCCGCCATGCCTGCACAAAGAAAAAGTTAGTGAGTTCGCTAAGGCCCAAAGGTCAGAGATATAGAAAGTACCGAGGCCGAGGTAAGAGAGCTGAAGCCCGCGTTCTTCATCGGTAATCAACTGCATTATCCAATGATGCAGTTCGGCCGTCACCGCATCTAAACAGGAGAATTTTTGAGTGGCTGCCTGATCTTTCAACTCCATCACCATTATGCCCTCTTCCCTATTCAAGGTGATGCTCTTCGAAAGTAATGGGCCCCGATGCAGCCAGCTACGCGGGAAACCCTCAAAACTGCTCGGAACCTTGCTCCTCAGAATAAAAAAGTGATTCTTCCAATTCTTCCGGGAGGAGGGCAGGTCGGTAAAAAGCCCACAATGTGGTTTCGCCTGAAAGAACCAGTATTCATCGTCCTTTTGACGAGTCAGCCTCTGTAGCTCGACGAACACCTTCGCTGTAGGACTGAGTCCCTTAGCTTGGCAGAGACCTCTGAAGGCTACCAGGATCCGCCATGAGTTTGGGTGAACTTGAGCTATGCAGACTTGGTGAAATTTCAGAACTTCCTTGAAGAAGTCATCAAGAGGAAACCGCAGCCCGACTTTTAATTGCTCTTCGTATACCATGATCATATCATTTTCCTCAAAGAAGTGATAAGCTCGGAGATCGCTATAACACCTGATAAGTTCGTATGAATCGGGCCGAAGGTTATATTCTTGGCTAAACGACTGCAGATCGGTTTCTTGAAGGATTGACGGCAGCTCGTCCACAGGAAGGCTTTCTCTCCCTGAAGAATGCGTTTGCCTCGAGGGTCCCACTTAACCACGGGATGGAATGGAGGATGTTGGAGGTTCAGATTGCTCACTTGGTCCGACCACCTCAACTTCATCTGACGACCACGAGACGTGAACGGAAGGGGGGCTCGTCGCTCTTTGACCCTCGGTACCGCTCATTTTCAAAGAAAAGAGAAATTTTAAACTAAAAGAAAGATCAAAACCCTTACCGGAGTGTGATCGGTGTCGGAAGAACTTGAAAAATCGAGAGAATTTTGGAATCACTCACGAGATGCTGAAAATGACATAAGGGGGCAACTGGCTAACCCATCCCTTATTTATACCCATCTGGGCATTTAATGCTCACAGTGTCCCAAGCAGCGCATCGATTAGTGGGATTCACCAGCTTTTTCTGACATGTCTCACGAATATTCTAGAAACTCCATAAATAAATGAGGGGGGGATCAGCTAATTAAAGACCAGCAGATTAAGGTAGATGTTTTACAGATCGGTTAAGGGCTATTCAGTTGGGAATCGGATCGGATAAACATATCAGAGATCGAAAAATAACCAATGCAATAATAATAAAATGATAATTGTCAAAATAAAATTTCATTTCCAAAAAGGTCAGATTATTTCATTTGGGTGATCTCTATAGAACGGATTACATCAGAGGTCAGATTACATCATTTGGGCGATCTCTAGAGATCGGTAGTACATCCTATCTAGTAAAGGCCTATGTCAAAGCCTAGTCTCGTGGCTGAATCAAAAGATGTGTTTGATCAGGAGATCGGCCATCGACATCGGATAGATGTACAACTTAGATAGGGGGACTATGACTCTCATGAGGATAAGAGAGGTCATCATCAATGTTATCGCTCTGAATCGAGCCACTGTCGTGACACCCAATGTGGTGAGAAGCCAAATGAACTTTGAAGGGCAGTCACCAATAATAGGAGGGAAATTAGCAGTCTTCTCGCCTGAAATCAGTTTGCAGATTATATCAGTCGATCGACTCAAGATTGACACGATCGATATTCTCGATCTGGATCGGTAAATTAGTCCGGTTCTCTCACTATCATCAAATATGGCCATGGTGATTTTCTGATCACCGAGGTCGAAAATTTTCAATCGGTGAACAAGGTGAACAACCGAAAAAAGATCAAAAGCAGCTATCATGGCCGGGATTGTTGCCGGAGCAGCTAGAACAGGAAAAGTGAGAAAGAAAGAGGAGAAAATGAAATGCAGAAGGATTTCCCGTTGAAGGTATATATAGAGAAGGTCTGAGCATTTATTGCTAGCAGAAAACGAAGCGGACGCCTCGGAAACTGAAGGAATAAATGCCTTGACTGAATAAGCCCGGACAAAGGAGAAGACTCTAGAGCGGGAACGATCGGAGAGGGGCCGGGCATGAGAGATCGGAAAAGGATCATATTAGAAAGATCGAAAGGGAGGGGAGATTAGAAAGCAAAGAGAATAAGACAACTTCCAATAACTGTCATCATAATTAGAGCCGAGGTAGTTAAAGCATTGCAGATGAGATCAAATCTCCACAGCACGCCTCATTTGCAGAATTGCCCACATTACTGACAGGTGACAGAGTATGTCATGATAGTCCTGTACATCTTAATCTCCACCGTTGATCTTACTTATAAGTACAAGCCCGGAGCCCTTGGATCAAAGAAGAAGGCGACAAGATTGGTGCTTTTTATTCCTAACCCTTAGATCGCCCTTGATAAGAAAATTTTAAGCCGTCAGATTAGAAAAGAGAAAGGACAAATATTCTGAACAGGATCTCAGCCGTTCATTCTGATTCTCTTTAATTCCTAAGCATTAGATCATGTCCTTTAAAATCCAAACCTTCCATCTCCCTCAAAGAAAATCCTGACCCTTCATTGGGAGCACTCGGTCCTTATAAATACCTGGATGAAAACTGTTGAAAAAAAAAGAAACGAAGAAAAGGGTGGTGACTATAGTGAAAAGGCTCTGAAACTTAATTCAGTTTTGCTACTCTGCTATTTTTAAGCTTTCAAAAATAGGAAAAACTTCAGAAACCAGTTTTCTAAAGTATTTTCCTTGAAGAAGTATTGAATACTGAAACTCTCCATTTTCAGTTCGTTCATTACTTTGTGATATCCTCTCTTAGTTTCAATTCTGCCTTCATTTCCACTTTCATTTTCCAAGCTCAACCTCATTCAAACTCGGTTGTTGTCATTTCGGTTTGACTGCATTTTAACTTGGTACTCTTCATTCCAAGGTGAACATTAGTCCCTAGATTATTAGCACGCAACTCTGCAACATTCGTGACTCCATAGTTAGTTCAATAGGTTCAACTTCCTACAGGTGAGTGTCTGAACCGTTGCCCTATTCAATGTTTGTCTCTATTTTCTTTTTTTTCATGCTCTTAATTTTCATTAAAGTTTGTCTTATGTTAGAAGGTCCCACGTAGGTGGTTATTCTCTTGAGTTTATCTTTTGATACATCAGTTTATGTTATTTATTTGTTCTTGGTCTTTTATTATCTCTTAATGTAGGTGTTCTGGTTACGGGTAGCGTATAGGTAGTTTGATAAAATGTTAGTAACCATATCTTAACATAAGAGTTTCTTTAAATAAAAGTTCGAATAATAAATCAGAGAAAATTATAAAGATGAGCCACTAGACTAGCTCAAGAAGGTGACTGGGTAAGGTGGGGAGTCAGAGTAAAATCGAATTTCAGACTAGCAAATGAAATAGAGCAAATATGGCTTGCCAAAAGGTACTGGTAAGGCGACCACATAGGAGATCGGTAAAAATTAAGTCTGGTTTCCCCTATCTAGTCACAAGGTACCAATGAGTTAAAAGAAGCTTAATCCGGGTTCCCAGTGTCTTTGGATGCCAGAACCCTTAGCCTAAGGTCCTTGCGCGACACGAACATAATTAAAGTTCAAGAGGTCGGGGGAGAGTTCTTACCTGATCCTCATCCAAACCAAATAGGAGATCGGAGGAGAGTTCTTATCCGAGATCCTTTATCAAAACTCTAAAATTTTAATAAATATTAAAGAGATCGGAGGAGAGTTCTTATCCGATTCTCAATTAAAAGTTTTAATAAACATTTAATGAGATCGGAGGAGAGTTCTTATCTGATTCTCAATTAAAAGTTTTAATAAATATTAAAAAAAAGATCGGAGGAGAGTTCTTATCCGATCTTTAATCAAATTTTTTAATAATCATTTAAAGAGATCGAAGGAGAGTTCTTATCCGATTCTCAATTAAAAGTTTTAATAAATATTTAAAAAAGATCGGAGGAGAGTTCTTATCCGATCTTCAATCAAAACTTTTAATAATCATTTAAAGAGATCGGAGGAGAGTTCTTATCCGATTCTCAATTAAAAGTTTTAATAAATATTTAAAAAAGATCGGAGGAGAGTTCTTATCCGATCTTCAATCAAAACTTTAAATAATCATTTAAAGAGATCGGAGGAGAGTTCTTATCCGATTCTCAACCAAAAGCTTTAATAATCATTTAAAGAGGTCGGAGGAGAGTTCTTATCCGATTCTCAACCAAAAGCTTTAATAATCATTTAAAGAGATCGGAGGAGAGTTCTTATCCGATTCTCAACCAAAATTTTAATAAATATGTGGAGATCGGAGGAGAGTTCTTATCCGAGATCCATCATTCAAACTTTAAATAGAATATCCCCAGAGATCGGAAAAGCTTTTACCCGGATTTTCTCAAATCCAAACTAAAATAGCACAATACGCAAAGTAACCCCCTAAATAAAACTGATACGCAACACCAACTCACTAAGGGTCGTCTCATTTATTTATGTATCTGGGTAACCTGAATTAGTGAAAAATTAAATATTCCATTTTATCAAAGGGATTAACATCTTCATCCTAACCCCCCCCCCCTAACTATCGATTTTAATAAAAAGCGTAAGGTTAAATCTGCTCACCCTCATTAAGGGACGAGATGGGGTGCCTAACACCTTCTCCACCCATTTACGGACCCCGAACCTAGAATCTCTGTTTTTGAAGTGGTTTCATTTTAATTTATTTTCACAAATGGTTTTCTTTAATTTCCCTCAAAATTAAAGTGGCGACTCCTCACTCTTTTCCACTTCGGTGAGTGTTCGTCCAGGCGACCGCAAAATACATTGCGACACTCATTATTTGAAAGTAATATTTGCTTTAGATGATAAACTTGGGATCATTGAGTTCATCATCATATTAATATAAATGCATGTCTTATGATATAAAAAATATTCAAATCATAATAATCCATATATATATATATATATATATATATGTAAACACCATATTTTGGTCGGCCTTAAAACACACAGCTTGTTTAATATATAAATTTTCTCTTTAAAAGTTATGATGCAATTTTAATTTCAGTGGATGAATTTCCCATCTTAACATCATCCGATCTCAATAAGTTACCTGAATTATGACCCAATCACAGATTACTTCTCTGAACTGGGAATGGTTTGAATCATTTCCCAAATAAATGTCTAGCTTCCGAATAATTCGACCTCATGCATAGCTAGGTCGTTTTCTGATCTTTTTGTTATGTGTTCATTTGTTTAAGTTTTAAAACTCTATTTTCATGCACTTTTATGTTAGGTTGCTTTCCAATCTCTTTGTCTTTATTCGACCTGTTCCGATCGATACCTGATCTTTGGATCATCCGATCTTACATTTTGTTGTTTTTCTGATCTCACTATGTTTAAATACCTTAAAATTACAAATTGTGGTTAGTTTTGTGATCAGTTATCTGACCTGAATTGTTCAAACACCATTAATAAAGTTAATCCGATCTCTAATAATTATTCCAACCCTAAGTACTTCAATTATGATCCAGGTTATCTTTTTCATTTTAAAATATTCAAAATCACTCTTCTAATGTTTCAAAAATTTCAATCGGTATTCAATCTCAGGGCTATCTGATCTCATGTTCGTGTATAATGATTTTTCGATCTCTTTAAGGTGGTCTTATGTTTTATGATTGATAACTGATCTCAGGATCGTCTAATTCTACATTCAACTTTATTCAATTGATTGGCAGTTAATTCTTTCTGATCTATTCAATACTTATGCATGGTCTGATGTTTTCCTGATCTCATCAAGAAAATTGATCACAAAAAGAGATTATTCATTTTAAAAGATATGGTTACAAAGTCATTCGGTGGGAGGGTCTTCCCCAGCTCGATCTTCAGCTACATTTCAACATTTACGCTCTCCTCGCTCTCTTACTTGTCCTCACTCTTGGCCTTGACACATGGGGCTAGCTTTTCCAATCAGGTAAAGACTTCTTCAGGGTATAGCGCTTGACCAGCTTGGCAAGGAGATCGCTGTGGGCATTCACATAAGCGCCAGTTTCCTTTACTAGAGCTTCATCTTCCTTTGCCTTTATCTCTTAGGAGAATCAAGCCAGATTAGTAGCTCGGCAGGCCCAGGCATCTTCAAGTTCCTTCCCTAGTTAAGTTGTTCTCTCTTCATAAGATCTCACTTGCCCCTCCAGGTCGATGATTCGCTCATTAGCAGCCGAAAGTTGGGTCTTCGCAACCGCTCCATCCTGGACTGCCTTGATGATCTCCCTCCTTAAGAGATGGGCCTTCTCTTTGAGCATTTCTTGGTTCGCGATTGCCTTTAAGCCCAAGCTCATCGTTTGGGTCAAAAGATCTTTCATGCTCTTCAAACCCATCTGAGTCTGATCTTCAGAGAAATAGATCGAAGCACCCAAGGCTTTATCTAGATCAGTATTCCCCCACATCAAGCAATTCCTTTTTAATGATTGAAGCAGAACCTGAACATCTCGGGAGAGCAGTCACTCGGCTGAGATTGTCGATCCCGAAGATTCACCCTCTGCACCTAAAGAGACCGGAGGTTGGGGACGAGGTTCAACAGGTTGAATGGGAGGCTCTGGAGTGAAGATTGAAGGAGAGGAAGCATGAAAAACACAAGTTTATATCATTAAAATTCAAAATTTTTTATCTAGGATCACATGCATCATGCAAGATTCATTTTTATTTATATGATTTCAATGATAAATAGCATATTAAAACTCTTTTAATATATTTTTGGATCTACATTTGCTATTTAAGATTTTAGAATTAATCGGATTAATTATTAGAACCCTAGATTAGATCAAGAACAATTGCACTAATCTCTTGATGCACTGCAGTGTGTTTGGCACCTTTGGGATTCGTCTTTAGGACACCAGATGTTGTCCCTCTAGCTTGTCCACACCAAGATCACCTATGGCAGCCCTTGAACAGCTTCTAAAGCTTTTTCTATGAATTAGAAAATCAAGTTTTGCCTTTTAAGAGATTACAGATGTAAACAGGACACTAAAAATAATTTCTAGTATTTTTAATTTAAGAGATTGTTTGCTAATCTCTTTGAATTGATGAGAGAAGAAGAAGAGAAAGGAATGGCAGCCAAGGGTGGCGGCACAAAGAGAATGAGCAGCTTGTATAATTTGTTCTTTCATCCTTACACTTATGTAGCTAGGTCACCACTTAAAACCCTTGCTACATGTCACCTTTTGATTAGCTCTAGGTTTAATTGACCCAATCACATTATGCCAAGTGTCAAACATATATTTAATCTTGACTTTGATCACCTTACATGATTAAAAGACATATGGTAAGCTTATGTGTAATGCTATGTGTCACCATCTCATGGTGCCACATGTCACGCTGTGAAATGATCAAAATACCCCTGTGTTTTAATTTTGAGTTCTCAATCCAAAATAATTATTTCTCTTCTTCTAATCAATTTATATCAAATATAAATTAATTAACTAATCTCTATTAATTAATTTCTCATTAATTAAATTCATATTTAAACACTTTACATATAAATTTAACTTATACTATACATCCAATAACCTAGATTTGGTTTCAAGCCATGCTAAGGACTTTGCAATCTAATTGCAAACCAAACCTATTTAATTAATCAATTAAACTTTTTAATTAATTAATTAAATCATATTTAATTTAGTGATTACATGTGTATATGTGTGACTTACTAGGCTCATCATTAATTGGCAATGGGACATGATATCAACTCTTAATATCATTAGAACTCTTTCTTACCATAAATGATTTCTCTAAATCATTTTATGCACCTCATAGACCATGGTTAACACCTAGCATAGCATGCCATGGCCACCCAATTAGTAATAAGGTTTACCTTAAAAGAACTTATAATCATATGTTACCATGCACTAGAATCTCTCTGTTACAAAATCCCAATTCGAGTTGGAGTCATGGTTTATGTCAAACCCCATTTGTTATGAATATTATGTTCTCTTTTAATTCCAGTTCTTGATTAAAAGATTTTTCTCATCAGAAACTCTTTTCTGATTAAATCTATCTGTCCTAGCCAGGAACTTGAAACATCAAGAACAATTAAATGAACATAGGATTTTATCCCTATTTACTTAGAGGAACAGATTCCATCTTGATCAACACCTACCTCCATATATAACTAGTAGGAGCCAACACATGCCCATATACCCATACACAGTACAAGTATGAAAGCAGTATCAAACTCAAACCACCTATATACAAGATAACTATGCTATCTCAGGTCTAAAGATTATATGCACTGATATGATTTATGACAATGCATTGACAAGAGTAAACTCCATGTGCTTGTCATAAGTGTCACTGGTTCGGCCTACTTATCATGTATAAATGCCTATCATGTTTATTATATGGCATGAGACTCACCATTCCATCTTATTTACATCTCATATAAATAACTTGGGAACAAACATGATTACAATCTTTCTGGATAAGTCATGTCCTTATTGTGAAGTATCCTTGATTGTGAACCTATTTATGATACTTTGTACTAGAAATACTGTCACTCATATTCTTAATAACTTAAGAATAGAATTTCTAACAAAATATCAATGGACCTTTTCTATTACACATAAATATATTATGTAAACGGAAAAGTGAAAATGCCTTTTATTAATAAAAGATGTATAAGATACATACTGAATGATATGCTCTAGGGCATACTACTAACAATCTCCCACTAGCACTAGAGCCATTCATTACAATATCTTAGACCCATCTTCTCAAGATGTCGGTCTAGCTGAGTCTGTGACATAGGCTTAGTGAATGGATCAGCTGGATTTTCAGCTGATGCTATTTTCTGCATGGCTACATCGCCTCGTCCAACTATTTCTCTGATAATGTGGTAGCGCCTTTCTATGTGTTTGGATTTCTGGTGAAACCAAGGTTCCTTAGCCTGTATGACTGCTCCTTTGTTGTCACAGTGAAGTGGAACTATTGACTCAATGGAAGGAACTATTGCAAGTTCTGTCACGAACTTCTTTATCCAAACAGCTTCCTTTGCAGCATCTGATGCAGCAATATACTCAGCTTCGGTAGTGGAATCTGTAGTCGTACTTTGTTTGGAACTCTTTCAACTAATTGCACCTCCATTACAAATGAAAACATATCCAGAGGTAGACTTTCTATCATCGATATCTGACTGAAAATCAGAATCAGTATAACCATCCAATTGCAAGTCTCCACCTCCATATATCAAGAATAAATCCTTAGTTCTTCCCAAGTACTTAAGGATATTCTTGATAGCTATCTAGTGTTCTAAACTTGGATTGGATTGATACCTGCTAGTCAAACTAACAACATATGCGATATCCGACCTAGTACACAACATTGCATATATCTAACTTTCAATAGCCGAAGCATATGGAATCCTAGCCATTTTATCTCTTTCTTCAGGTGTCTTTGGAGACATCTCTTTAAAAAGGTGGATACCATGTCTCACTAGTAACAATCGTCTTTTGGAATCAAGCATGTTAAACCTCTTTAACACATTTTCCAGGTATAGACTTTGGGATAAACTAATTATTCTTTTCGCTCTATCTCTATAGATGCGAATCCCAAGAATATAGGTTACCTCCCCTAAGTTTTTAATGGAGAATGTATTTGACAACCATACCTTTATAGTTGTCAACATACTTGTGTCATTACCCATCAATAGAATGTCATCCACATATAAGACAAGGAAAGTGATAGCACTGTCACTAACCTTCTTATATACACATGGCTTATCCTCATTTTTAATAAAACCAAATGACTTAATGGCTTCATCAAAACGGATGTTCTAACTCCTCGAAGCTTGCTTCAACCCATAAATGGATTGCTTTAGCTTGCATACTTTGGAACCATCTTGGGATTCAAAACCCCTAGGTTGTTCCATGAAAATGTTTTATTCAATGTATCCATTGAGAAAAGCTGTTTTGACATCCATCTGAAAAATCTCATAATCATAGTATGCAGCTATTGCTAATAGAATCCTAATTGATTTAAGCATGGCAACAGGCGAGAAAGTCACCTCATAGTCAATTCTTTGCCTTTGGCGAAACCCTTTCGCTACTAGCCTTGCCTTATAGGTCTCTACCTTTTCATCAGAACCAATTTTCTTCTTGAAAACCCATTTATTCCCTATAGTTACAATACCTTCAGGAGGGTTAACAAGATCCCAAACTTGATTCTTATACATGGAATCAATCTCGAATTTCATAGCATCAATCCATTTTGAAGAGTCTATATTTGATATAGCTTCTTCATAGGTAAGTGGATCATCTCTATGATCTACTTCTTCATGAGTAGACAACTCTTGTTCTTCTTTATGAAGGAAACCATATCTCACTGGTGGGTGAGATACCCTGGTTGTTCTATGAGGAACAGCTGTAAATGTTTCATTAATAGGTGTAGGTTGACTAGATGGATCTATATCCATCTGATCTGTTGGTTGGTTAGAATTATCCAATTCTAACTCTATTTGCCTTCCTTTGCCTCCATCTTGAACAAACTGTTATTCAAGAAATGTGGCATCTCTACTTACCACAACCTTTTGTGATGTAGGCAAATAAAAATAATATCCAAAACTATCTTTTGGATATCCAACAAATTGACCCTTTTCTGATCTGGTTTCCAATTTATCAGTGTTCAACTTTTTGATATAAGCTGGACAACCCAAAATCTTAACATGCTTAAGACTTGGTTTTCTTCCATGCCATATCTTATAAGGTGTGGAAGATACTGATTTTGATGGTATCCTATTCAGAATATGCAAAGCTGATTCTAATGCAAATCCCCAAAAGGAGATTGGCATATCAGTATAGCTCATCATATTATGTACCATATCCAATAGGGTACGATTTCTCCTTTCAGATACACTAGTTAGCTGGTAAACAATGCCATGCTCTCTCAAGTATTCATCAAATTCAGTACTCAAGTATTCACCTCCACAATCTGATCGAAGAGCTTTAATACTCTTTCCTATTTGATTTTCTACTTTAGATATAAATTCTTTGAACTTTTCAAAGGATTCATGTTTGTATTTCATCAAATACAAATACTCAAACCTTGATTTATCATCAGTAAAGGTAATAAAGTAATGAAAACCACCTCTAACCATTTCTTTAAATGGACCACATACATCACTATGTATTAGCTCCAAAATATTTTCAGCTCATAGCGCTTATCCTACAAAGGGTGATTTAGTCATTTTACCCTGAAGGCAAGATTCACAAGTTGGAGTAGGCTCAAAGCCCAATGAAGATAAAATCCTCATTTTCTCCAGTTTTGTAATCCTATCTTCTGCAACATGACCTAACCTTAAGTGCCAAATATATTTTGAACTTGAGTTGATTTTCACCATGGCATTGCACTCATTTAGATCACTTGCATTCATTTTGTATTTATCATTATTATCCAAATAATAAAGATTATCATTCATATAACCCAAACCAACATATTTATTTCTAAAATAAATATTATAAACATCATCTGTGAATTGGAATTCATAGCCATTTCTAGTCAAACTAGATATAGAAATGATGTTCTTAAAAGCATCAGGTACATATAAAATATTATCCAAACACAAAACATGTCTAGACATGTAAAAAGATTTAGATCCTATGGCTAAAACTTCAACAGTTGAGCCGTCGCCAATCCGAAGTCTAGCATCTCGAGAACGCAAGCTGCTACTATTTGCTAGTTCCTGCATATCATAAGAAGTGTGAGAACTGGCACCAGTATCTAAAACCCAAGCTGTAGATGAACTATGAGTATCATCAGAATCTAAATAACAAGATATGGACATACCTTCCGAAGGTGTATCCTTCTTGTTCTTCAGAAAAGCAAGAAACTCTGGGCAGTTCTTTTTCCAGTACCCATCCTTCTGGCAGTGGAAACACTTTTCTTTGCCTCCATCAGCTTTAGTCTTCCCTTTCTATTTAGCTATTTTCTTGGAAGGACCAGGAATTTGAGATTTTTTTTTTCTTATTGCCCTTCTTCTTGTTGGACTTTCCAGTAGAAGAAGATGCAATCAAAGCTATCTCTTTTCCTTTATTGCCCGGCATATTCTTTTGGGCAATAACCAGCATGTTGAGTAAACCAGCCAAGGTGCATTCCTGTTTAGTCATATGAAAATTTGTCACAAAATTATCAAATGACTCAGGAAGTGACTGAAGGATCAAATCTGTCTGCAGTTGGAAATCCATGTTAAAGTCAAGATGTTCCAGCTGCTCAATCAGCCGAATCATCTTGTGGACATGATCCCCAACATTTTGTCCCTCAGACATCCTCATACAGAATAGCTGTCTAGATACCTCATACCTAGAATTCCTACAGTGCTCACCATATAACTCTTGTAGGTGAAGGAGGATCTCACTCGCACTCTGCATATTCTCATGCTACTTCTGTACTTCATTACTCATGGAAGCAAGCATGTAACACTTAGCTCTCATATCATGCTCCTTCCACTTGTCCAAAGTTTCATGTTCCTCTTGAGTGGCCTCTAGAGGTAAGGGACCAGGAATATTTTAGTCCAGAACATATCCTATATGTTCAAGGTTCAGGACAAGTTTCAAATTTCTTAGCCAATCAGATAAATTAGGTCCTGTCAACCTATTGTGATCAAGTATGCTTGCAAGGATATTGGATGGTGGTGGCTGTTCTATGCTCATTATTATCAGAAAATTAATTGTAGAAAATAACCAGATTAATTAGTAAATGTATCAAGTAATTAACCAAAATGATTATGGTCTTTAATCAAATTGGTCCTCCCACTAACTTAGCGAATTCTACACTTCCAAAGTAGAAAACGAAAATCCTAGTTGGATGGATTTCTAGTGGGTGATTGAATTCTTATAATCCTATTGATCATCCTTAAGCACATCCATTGTTGGAATTACAATAAACTATAAGTGAGCAACTCCTTGCCCACCACATCTCATGTGAGGTTCAATCCCTTACCTAGCCCCTAATGCTCAAAATCTCAAGCACATCCATTATTGACTTATCTTGCATTAGTTAAGTTAATCCTATTGAGCCAGTAAACATGCAAATAATTTTAATGTCCTTAGGCACATCCATTATTGGCCACCAAACCATTTACATATTTGCAACATTTCATGCTTAACAATTATTCTTAAGAAAATCTCTTAAATTAATTGCATCATGTGCAACTATTTAAAATTTCTTAAAATAATTGCCCCAATGGAGTGCCCATGTTATAATTATTTTAATTATAGCATATCCAACTTAATCATTTGTTTGGAAGATTTTGTGGTCGTCTTAATTACTATTATGGTCTCACTTTGCACATTATCCAATTAGCATGCATATATCATATAATTGCATACATTCCCATACATCTCATGCATTCATGGATAATAATAAATATGGTATGATCATGGACTTTCTAAGGGATTCAATTCTGAGCCACCAAGAATTGAATCAAGGCATTCCTAGGTGCATTTCATTCATTCATTTTACAAGAATTGCTGAAGGAGTACATAATCAATACTTGATCTTGAATTCCTTCCACTGGTCCCACCAATGCTCTTGACCTCCTTGATCCTCTTGCAATCCAATTACATAGTAATCCTTGGCATACCAAGGCGAATTTACAAGAACTAAATAAATGAAATTACAACCCAAAATTATTACAACCTTAATAATACATGCCCAAAAATAAATTAAAATAAATTAACTAATTTACAACCTAAAGAAACATAAAAGAAATAAATCCAATCACATTTGTCTTTTATAGTCCATGATCATCCATCATGCATATCACTATTTAATAATTAAATAAAACATACATACTTAAATTAAATTGAATATCTCATATTCAACTTAAAAATCCAGATTTGAATATGATTGAAACAAATTTAAAAATTCAGATTTGAATCACATTCAAATAACTTTAAAAATTCAGATTTGAATCACATTCAAACAACTTTAAAAATTTAGATTTGAATATGATTCAAACAATTTTAAAAATTCATATTTGAATCACATTCAAACAACTTTAAAAATTCAGATTTGAATCACATTCAAATAACTTTTAAAATTCAGATTTGAATCACATTCAAACAATTTTTAAAATCCAAATCTAAATCAAAATTTAATTATGTGATTAAAACTCTAATTAAACAATTTAATTAGACATAAAATGGACATAATTATGAGCATTAGATCATACAACAATTGCACAAGCATTGCCCAAAACAATGCGCACCATAAGGAATGAACAAACCTTGCACACACATGGACTCCAATCCAAGCCACCACCTTTTCATTGCAACCAGCAATGGATCTTTCATCTCATGACCATACCACACAATTAAATCATATAATCAACAATCTAAATGGCAAATAAAGTGGCTCTAATACCAATTGAAGGAGCGGAAGCATGAAAAACACAAGTTTATATAATTGAAATTCAAAATTTTTCATCTAGGGTCACATGTATCATGCAAGATTCATTTTTATCTATTTGATTTAAATGATAAATAGCATATTAAAACTCTTTTAATATATTTTTGGATCTACATTTGCCATTTAAGATTTTAGAATTAATCAGATTAATTATTAGAACCCTAGATTAGATCAAGAATAAGTACACTAACCTCTTGATGCACTGCAGTGTGTTTGGCACCTTTGGGATGCATCTTTAGGACACCAGATGTTGTCCCTCTAGCTTGTCCACACCAAGATCACCTATGGCAGCCCTTGAATAGCTTCTAAATCTTTTTCTATGAATTAGAAAATCAAGTTTTGCTTTTTAAGAGATTACAGATGTAAACAGGACACTAAAAACAATTTCTAGTATTTTTAATTCAAGAGATTGTTTGCTAATCTCTTTGAATTGATGAGAGAAGAAGAAGAGAAGGGAATGGCAGCCAAGGGTGGCGGCACAAAGAGAATGAGCATATTGTATAATTTGTTCTTTCATCCTTACACTTATATAGCTAGGTCACCACTTAAAACCCTTGCCACATGTCACCTTTTGATTAGCTCTAGGTTTAATTGACCCAATCACATTGTGCTAAGTGTCAAACCTATATTTAATCTTGACTTTGATCATCTTACATGATTAAAAGACATATGGCAAGCTTATGTGTAATGCTATGTGTCACCATCTCATGGTGCCACATGTCACGCTGTGAAATAACCAAAATACCCCTTTGTCTTAATTTTGAGTTTTCAATCCAAAATAATTATTTCTCTTCTTCTAATCAATTTATATCAAATATAAATTAATTAATTAATCTTTATTAATTAATTTCTCATTAATTAAATTCATATTTAAACACTTTAAATATAAATTTAACTTATACTATACATCCAATAACCTAGATTTATTTTCAAGCCATACTAGGGACTTTGCAATCTAATTGCAAACAAAACCTATTTAATTAATCAATTAAACTCTTTAATTACTTAATTAAATCATATTTAATTTGGTGATTACTTGTGTATGTGTGTGACTAACTAGGCTCATCACTAATTGGCAATGAGACATGATATCAACTCTTAATATCATCAGAACTCTTTCTTACCATAAATGATTTCTCTAAATCATTTTATGCACCTCATAGACCATGGTTAACACCTAGCATAGCATGCCATGGCCACCCAATTAGTAATAAGGTTTACTTTAAATGAACCTATAATCATATGTTACCATTTACTAGAATCTCTCTGTTACAAAATCCCATTTCAAGCTGGAGTCATGGTTTATGTCAAACCCCATTTGCTATGAATATTATGTTCTCTTTTAATTCCAGTTCTTGATTAAAAGATTTTTCTCATCAGAAACTCTTTTCTGATTAAATCTATCTGTCCTGGCCAGGAACTTGAAACATCAAGAACAATTAAATGAACATAGGATTTTATCCCTATTTACTTAGAGGAACAGATTCCATCTTGATCAATACCTACCTCCATATATAACTAGTAGGAGCCAACACATGCCCATATACCCATACATAGTACAAGTATGAAAGCAGTATCAAACTCAAACCACCTATATACAAGATAACTGTGCTATCTCAGGTCTAAAGATTATATGCACTAATATGATTTATGACAATGCATTGACAAGAGCAAACTCCATGTGCTTATCATAAGTGTCACTGGTTCGGCCTACTTATCATGTATAAGTGCCTATCATGTTTGTTATATGGTATGAGACTCATGATTTCATCTTATTTACATCTCATATAAATAATTTGGGAACAAATATGATTATAATCTTTCTGGATAAGTCATGTCCTTATTGTGAAGTATCCTTGATTGTGAACCTATTTATAATACTTTGTACTAAAAATACTGTCACTCATATTCTTAACAACTTAAGAATAGAATTTCTAACAAAATATCAATGGACCTTTTCTATTACACATAAATATATTGTGTAAACGAAAAAGTGAAAATGCCTTTTATTAATAAAAGATGTACAAAATACATAATGAATGATATGCTCTAGGACATACTACTAACAAAGATCTCTACCTCCGAGGTCGACTGTTCTTGAGTTCAGACTGGAGAGCTCGGCATTTCCACCAGAACCCATCTCTGTACCTTGGCAGCAGTAGTAGCTTCCTTTATCTCTAACACCTTCCAGGCGAGCTCCCTCTTCCGTTTACGACTTTCCTTTGTCGTCTCACTTCCTGCCATACTTGCATAGAAAACAAATTAGTAAGTTCACTAGGACTAAAAGACTTAAGATTCAGGTTTTACCGGTCCTAGGGTTGAGATCAGAGAGTTTTGATTCGATGTTCTCATGGGTGATCACACTCATTATCCACCATTTTACTTCAGCCGCGATCACATTTGAACACGAGTATCTGCAAATTATCGCCTAGTTTTTTAGTTCCTTCACCATGGCATCCTCGACTTCATTCAAAATGATCTCTTTTTTTTTTGGCTTTGAGACTTCAAAATGATCTCTTTTTTTTTGGCTTTGAGACTAAGTAATTCCAACTATGTGAAATTCCCATGAGACCATTAGAATCTTTACTCCTGAGGATAAAGAATCGATCTTTCAATTTTTTAGCTAGGAAGGGAGATCGGTGAAGAGCCTGCAGTTCGGTTTTGCTTGAAAAAACCAGAATTCATCATCCTTTCGCCGAGCAAGCTTATGTAGTTCGACGAAGACCTTTACTGTGGGCTCAAGTCCCTTAGCTCGGCAAAGTCCTCTGAAGGCCATCAGAGTCTTCTAAGAGTTTGGATGTACTTAAGCTACACTGACTCAGTGATACTTTAAGACGTCTTTATAAAATTGCTCCAGGGGGAATCGTAGTCCGGCCTTCAGTTATTCTTTGTACACTATAATCAGATCCATTTCATCAAATAAGTGGTCGGCTCAAAAATCCCTGTGACATCTAATGAGCTCGAAAGAGTCAGTAGGGAGATTGAATTCTTGGCTAATTGATTCGAGATCGACTAACCCGAGGACTGATGGGAGTTCATCTACAAGTAAATTCTCCTTCCTCATGACTGGAGCCTATTTTTGCTTTGGCCCGGCAGGCTGATTAGTGATTGGAATGATAGCTGTAGTAGGTTCAGATTTCTCACCTGGTTCAGCCTTACCACCTTCTTCGGAGGTCCATGAAAAGTGAACAGAGGGCGGGCTTGCAACTCTCTGATCATCGATACTGCTCATTTTTAAGAAACGAAGTTAAATTTAACTGAAAAAAGATCAAACTCTTACCAGATTGTAAATCGACACCAGAAAAGTTATGGAAATCGAGAGAGAGCATTGAGATGCTTGAAGAAATAGAGAGAGCAAAGTGTGAGAATGACTTAACCCCCCTCCTATTTATACTAGTTCGAGCATTAAATGTTCACGAGGCCCTAGGTGACGTACCGATAAGTGGAAAATCCAGTTGTATCCCAATTCTGCATCAAGAAAAGATTCAAAAAGGGGAAGAGATTGGACAAGTGAGGTCTGTTTCAAGGATTGACCAGAGATCGAATAGTAATAAGGTTCGGACAAAAGAGATCGGTTAGGAAATCGATCACAAGGATAATCAGAACCATGAAAATAATAAAACATAATGAATAAATAAAAACAGAATAAATAAATAAAATAAAATTAAGCTTAAATAAAAAGTCCATTTCATTTTCAAAAGATCAGATTACATCATTTGGGCGATTCCTCCAGCACGATCATTAATTACAGATATTCCTACCTACTCTACCCTACGCTTAGCCCTTGTGTCCATAGTTCGACACCTCCCGATCTCAAGATGCCGTTCAAGAGATAAATGGAGATCAAGAGGGTAGCTCTCGTCAACTATGGTAAAGACTATGGAAAGCTCGGTGTCATTGTCAATGTCATCGACCAGAGCTGAGCTATAATCGAGACCCCTGGGATGGTTAGGAACCAAATAAACTTTAAGAGGCGGTCACTAATATCAAGATTAAAATTAACAGTCCCCTAGCCCGAGATCGGTCTGTGGCTCGAACCGGTAAGCCGATTAGAGACCGGTATGATAGTCATTTTGGACCCTAGTCGGCCGTGTAGTCCGGTTCCCTCGCCATCATCAGATGACATTCTCATAATTCTCTGATCACCGGTGTCATCTATTTTCAGGTGATAGCAAAGAAAGTTATCAAAAAAAGATTAAAATGGCTGCCATATTGAAAATTGGTGCAGAAAGAGGCAAGGCATGGGGAAAAACATGCTCGAAACAAATCGGAGAGGAAAAGTGTAAAGGTGAAAATGATAGTCTTCTACCTGGTATATATAAGCCTCAACATTTAATACTTCCACAACTCTAAGCGGCACATTAGAAAGTGAAGAATTTAATGCTTTCCTGATTTTTGAAGTGTACCAACGAAGACCAGGTGAAGAGAACGGATGAAAAGATAAAAAATATAATAGGAGGTTAGAGGAAAAGGCAGAAGAAATAGAGATAGGATTGGTTAAAGATTGGTGAAGGAAATCAGGAGATCGGATAGATCAGGAGGTTGGAAAATCAACGGAAGTTACTTTAGACCATGACCCTCAATCTACGAAGTCAGCTTTCCCTGCCGTTGGATTTGAGTTTGTTAAAGCATTTCAGGTACATTTTGATCTCCACCATCCACTTCATTTTAAAATAAGGATCTGAACCTTCGGATCTGAGGTAATTAAAGCATTTTGGTATGCCCCAATACATACTTTTGATTTCACCTGTAAGGATGGATTTTGGACTGTTAGATTAAAGTAAATAACAGATTCAGCACCTTTCATTCCCAACCCTTAGATCCATTCTGTAAGGCAAAACCCCCAACTGTTGGATTAGAGAGAAAAGGACAAAAGAGTCCTGAGTTAAATCTCAGCCTTCAATTCTTGGTCTCTTTAATTCCTGACCCTTAGATTCGATCCTTCTAGATCCACACCCTTCAATCTTGCCATCTGAAATCCCGATCGTTCATTTAGAGACCCCTGTTCCCTATAAATACTTGAATGCTTCACTGTATAAGGGGTCTTTAGGTCTGGGTTTTGAGATTTTGAGTATTGGTCCTTGGCTTTTGATCTTAAGATCTTGATCTTGTAGTTTCCCTTGGCACTTTGATCTTCAGTCTCAAGTTTCAATCTCAGTTTTTTGTCCATCTCTTGGAATATAAAGTTATCGGTGCGAAAGGGGCTTTAGAAATGTGTTTTCTAAAGAATCTTCTCCAGAAGTTCCAATATTCTAGTTCCATTCTTCAGTAGACTTGCTCATAAGCTTGGTGGTCCAGCTTTGTTTTGTCATCAGGGTCTTGTTCCCATCACTTTCATCATCTCAAAAGGTGCTCCTGGTCGGCTCAACCTTAGCGACTCCATCTTGACGTGAGATATTAGCATCGACTCTCCCTTCACCTTGGTAGCTCATTGCAGGTAAATGTCTTAATAGTCCCTCTTCTGATTGAATGCAACTAGGCTATATTTGTTATGTAAGAACTTTTAGGACATCGAATCATACTGAACTTTTAGAATAGATTAGTGTTAGATTGATTTATCTCACAAATGTTACCTTTTACATGCTATAGTAACATGTACGTCACTTCATAAGATTTTTATTTTTAGTAGTGTAAGAATAAGAGTTTGGATGGAATAAATGTTACTGGAGTTTCAAAAGAATAGTAAAGAGTTCAGATAGGAATACGATAAATATAAGGGTGATGATATGGAGAGTTCGGATTCGATTAAAGAGGAGGGAGGGAGGGGGGGAATAATAAGGGCGAGTAGATGTAAGTTCCGGTAAACATGGAGAGTTCGGGTAACTAATAAGAGATCAAAAATCAAGGAGACGAGAAAAGAGTTCGGACAGTAAGAAAAGAGATTGAAAATCAGGAGGATAAGAAAAGAATTCAGACAGTAATAAAAAGATCAGGAAATAGCGCACACAATTTACCATTTCATAGAATCTTAATTCTTTATATCATTCTTGTCTTTTAGCGGGAGTTCGGGAGAGATTCCTTTCCGTGAATCACCGTAGTTTTACGTATCTATTACAAAGCTCATCTTTTATAAACACAGTAGTTCAGGAGAGAGTCATTTCCTCGAACCCCCGTGATTTTACATTTTATTATTAAGCTCATCCTTTATAAATATGGGAATTCGAAAGAGAGTCCTTTCCTTAAACCCCCTTTATTTTATGGAGATCATTCTTTACAAAATATGAGAGATAAGGAGAGAGTCCTTTCCCTAAATTCTTAATGATTTTCATGAGGGCGTTCTTCCAAAAACCTCAAACTTTATATTGAGGCACAACGGAGAGTCCTTCTTGGAGTCCTCATGCTAATATCATGAAGGAGAGTTTTCCCTTCAAGCTCGGTTTAATCAAATAAAATGCCATAGTCTCAAAAATATTAAATAGTTGAAGATGAAACAATATGGGTAAAGGTTTTATGGGTAATTATGCCGATGATGAGACATTCCTTCATTAACTGAGAGTCCTCATCAATGAAGGAAACTTTCTAGGTCTTAATTAACATATTCCTTTTGGATTAGAGTCCTAATTAAAAGAAATAAAAATCTATACCCATATTGGTTCATGCATACTCACTGCACACATCACACCCTCAATTATTTGGATGCCAATGATGAAGTGCATGATGAATAAGCCGAGAGTCCTTCTTATTCATTGTGAATCTCTAGGGACTATATAATATCTCTTTGATATTAGAGTCCTAATTTCGGGGAGGGAGGAATTTAATAAAACATGTTTATGTATAACAAATTTGATAAACATGACCTCAACTCACTTTGGGGCCATCTCACTTACTTGTGTTTTTGGGAAACCCAAGACTAGTGAAATATCAAACGTTCCTTTAATAAATAACGGGAACCAAAATTGTAATTTTAAGCCCCATTAATATTATCAGTCTTAAGTTATAAAGAGCACATCTTTAAATCTGCTTGCCCTCGTAGAGGGACGATGTGGGGTGCCTAACACCTTCCCACACGTATATGGACCCTAAACCTAGAATCTCTGCTCTAGAAGTGGCATTAAAATAAATTTTTTTTTCAAAATAAAAATGATTTTTCGTTAATTTTCCTCAAAATTAAAGTGGCGGCTCCTCACTTTTCCACTTCGGTGAGAATTGTCTAGCGACCGCAAAACCCTTGCGACAATATATATATCACATTTGCCTATTATTTAATAATTAGCTTCTCAATATTTTATTGATTTTTCCATGTATAGTATCAATTCTTCTTTTATTTCTTATCTTGTCTCACTTTATTCATATAAAATAGTAAATAATATTTTTAATAAATTAAATAAAAAGAGATTAAGAAAATAAGAAAAGTGAAATATAATAATCTAAAAAAATTAGAATGATATGTATTCATATTTGTATGGACTATGGACATTCAAACTCCACTAAATCCATAATTTTATATCTACTGATATTTCTGACTATTTCGCTACAATATCAAGCTCAATAAGAAGACAAAATTATAAAGAGTTGTAGCAAAGCTATTGGCTAGCTTATTAAAGAAAGCTTAGTCAGTTAACTAGTTAAATTATGTTAGCTATATTTGTTGTTTAGCTGAGCTAAGCCAACTATCAATTTCTTTTCTTTCTACAGTGTATATAAACAAAAGAATTTTTACTATTATTCAGTGAGAAATCATTTTCAGTTTCTCTACACAACTTGTAATATGGCATCAAAGCTTCCTCTCTAAGTTTCTTTGTTTAGATCTAAGACGGTTATTTTTCTTTTAGCTTCCTCTCTAATCTTCTTCATTTTTTGAAATCCTTATTTTCTACTCATCTGTGGATATTTCCTCAACAATAGTTCTAAATCCTAGTTCTTCTGAGTGCAACATTAATCCCATAGAGGACACTTCTTCACCATTTTTCCTTCATCATTCTAAAAATCATAGTTTTATGATTCTTATTCTAGATTTGATTTCTACCAATTTTCCTTCGTGGAAAAAGTCATTTTTGCTTGCTATTGTAATTAGGAACAAACAAGGGTTCTTGGATGGTGCAGTTATCAAACCCTCACTAGAAGATCCTTTGTATTTATCATGGATTCATTGCAATAATCTGATAGTAGCATGGCTTCTCAAATTAGTTTCTCATCCTATTGCTTCAACTATATTTTACATGGAAAATGCTAAACAAATTTGGGAGAAATTGCATCAAAGGTTCTTGCAATCGGATAATACTCAAATTTGTCTTCTTCAACATATTTTTTGTGTTATTACTCAAGGTACGAAGTCTGTTATGCCTATCTCACAGAGTTTTGGGAAGAATTAAGCAATTTTAGGCCATTTACTCACTGTTCATGTGGCAAATGTAATCACGATTATTTTCAAAAGTTTGCAGACATTTATCAAAAGGATTATGTGTTTAAGTTTCTGAATGGACTAAATGAAACATATTAAGGTCTTAGATCACATATCATTCGAATAAAACTATTTTCTTCCTTGGATCAAGTTTACAACATGATTTTAAGGGAAGAGACATAGAGGTCTTTAATGCCACAAGAATAATCTTTTTCTAAATTGTCTGCTATGGTTATGAAGAAGGGAAAAAGTGATGTTACTTGTTTTCATTGTGGAAAGCCTAGATATATCAAAGCACAATGTTATACACTTATAAGATTTCCTGTGGATTTCAAGTTTACAAAGTCAAAAGGAAATTCTAGAAGTTCTTTTAAACAAGCTTTTGTTTAGCAAGTTTTTAAGGGTTTTCATCTCCCATTGATAGTGTGATTGAGAGTGTTCCACCTCTAAATCACTCGAAGGAGCAAGTTCATAAGTGGATGTCTCTTCTCAATGATCAGGCTATAGTTTCTGTCCCTACTTCTATTTCTATTCCTAGTTCTTCTTCTTCTTCTTTCAAATCCCAAACACCTCAAGTAAATACTGCAGGTATAAATTCTTCTATTCTTTTATCCACATGAATTCCTATTTTACATAAAGTTCTTCACATGAAGTTTATTCAGTCACCCTGGATTGTAACACCCTCATATTAGGCAGTTCCATATATTCTACTGTTCTGGTGACTAATGTCTGTTCGGACAGCTAGAATGTCGAGAACCATAATTAAATTATAGAGAGAAGTCATAAATTAAATTAATAAAGACTAAAAGAGGTTGGATAAAAATAAGAGAAATGAAGCACAATCGATTAAATGAGCCTGAGTTCTGAAGATGGGTGACTTACACAGGAAGCAACTATAAGTTCAGTTGCTATACTATATTCGTGTGGTACCCTATGGAGACCTTAATGAAGGAAATATTTAGAAATTATTGGGAATTTGAAAATTAAAGAAATGAAAAGGGAAGAAGTACAATTAAGTAAATCCTAACCTAAGGATTCATCGGGTATTATAGAAAAAGATGGACTATAACCCGATGAGGGGCATTTTAGTCAATTCACTTTAAGAGTTGACTTTTGTCCTAAATGTCCAATTAAAATGAGTAAGACTAAAACATTAGAATGAAATTCAATTGAGTGATATGTGTAGGAAACCTATTTGGGACATGAAGGGAATTAAGAAAGTTGTATTAAAAATAATAATAATTAAATTTATAATTTAATTTATTTAAATTATGGATAATTATCTATAAAGAAGAACAAAGACAAAAATCAAAATAAATTCTCATATTCTTCAACCTTATGGCCGGCTTCCATCTCTCTCTCCCGTCCACCATTTTCAATAATTCAAGCTCTTGAATCCTTGATCTTCCCCACCAATTTCCATGATTAAACCCTAGAAAACCTCAAATTGACACTTGATAGGAAGATTTGAAGCAAGAAGAATAAGAGATTTGAAGGAATTTGAAGATTAGAAAAGCTCCATTAGAGGTAAGCTTCCCTACAAGCTCAAATTATTATGTATTCATGGAATTAGGGTTGCTTATGGGGAAATTACATCAGAAATCATGAAAATCATGCATGAACCTTAAGCATGAATTTTGGCCAGCTTTGGTAGGGTTAGGGTTTTATGTGTTTTAACTTAATTAAGCATGAATTTTAGCTTAGATGAAGGGGTATACATGATTAGTGTGTTGAAATTGCATAAATTTGTATGAATTTGGAAGATGGAAAATTAGGTTTTTAGTGAAATTAGGGTTTTTGTGATATGAAGTACAATTAGGGTTTTTGATACCAAATTAAGGTCAATTGAGGTGTAGTGAATATGGAATGAAGTTGAATTGATGAAGGAATTAGTAGTAATGCAATTGAACAATTGGTATTGAATCCGGATAGTCTATGTCCATTGTGCTTGGATGCTCATAAGTTGAGCTACACAACTCCAATTGATTGAAACTAATGGAAAATGAAATCCAAGACATAATACTCCAACTTTCATGTTGGACACTTGCCCAGAAAATGACCATAGGGAACCTTAATTAGAGCTTGAATCTAGGTTACCAATTCTGGACTTGGAGAAAATGACTAAATAAACAGTACTTATTCAATTAGGCATAACTCACTCTAGAAAACTCTAAATTAGGTAATTCTTAAACCAATGGAAACCTGAGACATAGGAGAACAATTCTTATGAAGACCATGAAGTCAAATTATGAACCTATCTTGATTAAATTGCTAGAAAAATTTAGTCCAGCAAATTTATCCTGACTATGGATTGAACCTGGAAAATGGGAAGGATTAGGCATCCGACCAGTTTTGGAAAAATTACCATAACTCAAGCTACACGATAGCAAATTAGATTCCAAAGCCAACATAACCATAAGACACAAAACTACAAACTTCATGTTTGGACCTAAACTCAGTTCATAGGGCAAAGTGGGGGAAATGTTAGGGTAAGTCAGGAATGCCAAATCTGGAAATCCTATACTTCAACAAAGTTGTCCTATGACCTCCGGATGGTTATCAGGCCATAACTTCCTCTACATAACTCCAATTAAAGTGATTCAAAATAATTTGGAAACCTAAGACAAAGGCATAAAACATTGTTTTAGGGACTTGATGCCAATTCTGAGCCTAAAGTGCTTAGATATTAGATAAAAAATTTAGTGAAATTATGGAAAACTGGAAAAAGGACAGTGTTTAGTACCCTGAAGTAGTACTTAGTAATTTAACCATAACTTGAGCTACAGAACTTCAAATTAAGTGATTCAAATTGGAAATTAAACCTAAAACATAAAGGAACAATTTTCATAGAGATCATTTTAGCAAATAAGGACTGGAATTAGGTTGAAATTAGGTTCTACAGTGAGGCTTCAAACTTGTCTAGAACCCAAAATTCATTTAACTTCCATAGTTAACTTAGGGATTCATTAGGCATTTATTTGATTATTTATAGGTGATGATTGGGATGAGTATTGAGACACTTAAATTGTATGTTTTCAGTAGAAAAGGAGTGTTTCAAAGAAGGGAGAAGTGGAACTATGTCAAAAGAACTAAAAGAAGGTTTATGCACAACTAGACTTTTCTTTTGTTTTAACATTATAAATGTGTTGAATGAATTTGTATGACTCAAATATGATTTCTCTTATGCATTTAACAATTTATTGCATTATTTTGAAGATTGTGAATTATGAAATGAATTTATATTATGGAAAGGCGGACGATGGCCCTTAATTTTATTGTAGCAAGGGGGTGGGCCAGTATTTGAATGTGTTTTGAAGTGCTTTTGTGAACTTTATGTGTTGCCAACCATGTGCATGAATTTGCAACAATTAAATATATTTATTGATTTATAAATGTGTTTTGTGAATGGAAATTACTTTGAATATGTTTTCAAACCACAGTTGACCTGGCAATGTGATTTGTTTTCCTCTTTAGCTTGCATATGATCTCCTTCACTCGTGGGGTTGAGTTTCCCTCTCTGGCTTGCTAGTTGAGGTTGATTCAGTTGAGTACTCATATTTGCTAGCTAGCCTTTGGTACCTCCCTTTAGCCTTAGTTATTGGGGGGAGTTTGCTTTGTCGTGGTGTACAACACGGCATTGATCAGAAATTTTGTGTCACGAGTCTAACTGTGTGAATTGTTGGTAAAACCCTTAAATTATGATTTCTTGATAAATATGGGATTGAAAAATAAATATTTTGTCAATAATTGCAAAATGTTTTAATGATTTCATGGAAATATGAACAATACAAGTACATCTTTTGATTTACTTTAATAAATTATGATTTAGTATATAAAATGGGATTGAAACAAATGATTTGTAATGGTTGCAAAATTGTGATGTTGGTTTGAGTGCCTTATGAAAAAAAAAAGAAAATTGAATATTGAAAATCTTTTGTTATGATTTTATGAATTATGTTTTACCTTGAGTTTTAAATTATTAGCTGTGTACCACTGAGTTCACTGCTCAGCGATTGCTATGGTATGTTGTCGTAGGTGAAAGAAAAGATAGGGCAGTTGAGAGAGTTTACTTGAAGAGGTGATTTGAAGCTGAGTTAGAGTTATCCTCGGGTATATATTTGGTATACCCTTTGTAATTTCCATTTTGATGTGTTTAAAGCTATATGTATGAAACAGTTAGTTGAGCAGTTGTATAAAACAGTTTGTAAACAAACATTGTAATAATATTTTTGTAACTTTGAATATTTGTAAAGTGGTAATTAAATATTTCTTTTGGATTGTAAATTTTTATAATATTACTTTTTTTTTATTTCAATGAATGTAAATGTTAATTTCCTTTTAATTGTGTGTGAGAAAATGATTTAATTATTGATGAAATTGAATTGTGCAAACCATCACAGGTTGTTTTTAACAAGTATAAAAAAATTAGCTCATTAAATTTTAAGCTAGCACTATGTAGAATTTCTATAAAAATTTTAAAAATGTTTATTTCTTTCAAATAAATTTTATGACATACACTTGAATTGAAGACACTTAAATAATTCTTTTAGCCCCACACTTAATCTAAAAATGAATTTGTTTTGTTAAAATCCCTTATAGTATATTTAATAGATTATCGGTAGGCAAAATTCGATAATTTATTAGGTATACTACGGGATCATGTCATATCTTATAGAGGGGTAAGGTGTGACATGTTTTAGTGGTATTAAAGCGAACTTTTAATGTAAGTTTTTAATTGTGAATTTGAAATACTTTTTCATAAGTACAACTGCTCAAATGTTTAATCCATATGGTACATTTGCATCATGAATATGAACTAACAGGGAAAAATCTCCTTGTGTTAGTTGTTCAGGAGATAGAAAATCCTATGAATAGAAATGAAAGAGGGAGATAAAACAGTAGAACAGTCAGTTGCAGTTGAAGTACAAGGTGAGGCCCCAGCTCCTCAGAGTGTCAGAGGCCCAGTTGCACCAGTTCCAACTGCACCAGTCTCACCTATGCAGATTTCTACACAAATGGCCTAGCAGATGGCTATGTTCTTTCAACAAATGGTTGACAATATATCAGCCCAAGCCCAAGTACAACCCAACCCCCATAAAGGAGGCATTACAAGGGGAAGGGTGTGAAGCCTGCCAGCCAGAGTTCAGGCGGTAGTTTGGGGAAGAGAAAAGATTTTGGGGAGCCCAGTACTTATAGATATGGCAGAGATAGACCACAGCACAGAGGCCACCCAAAAATAATAAGCAAATGACCAGAGGACCATTATCAGCTCCCACTTGTAAGATATGTGGTATGCTACACGGGGGTATTTGCTATAAGGCCAATAAAGCTTGCTATAACTGCGGTAAAATTGGGCATTTTGTTAGGGATTGCACCAGTTCCCATAGATCTGTACCTCCTACCAAAGCTAAAGGGTCAGTCCAAGGTTTTACCCCTAGAGATTCACAGACAGTCAGTAGGGGCAGAGGTAGAGGTAACTGGCAGCCAAGGCATAGTGAATCAACCAAAGCAGAGTGGTGCACCAGTTAGGGTGTACACCAAGAGCCAAAGGGAAGAGGCAGAGATTTTAGATGTAGTTGTCAGTATGCTCTCAACTTTTGAATGGAATGTTTATGTACTATTTGATCCTGGCTCTACTCATTCGCATGTTAATGGTAAAATTATGTGTTCTATTACTATTCCCTTACATGAAAATGAATTTTGATGTGCTGGAGACTAGTCCTTTAGGATAAGAGTTATGGTAATAAATGTGATTGGAATCAGTTTTGGAAGAGTTTATTAATGGAAGGTATTTTTTAGAATACAATAAATTATAGGGCTAATTGGCATGCCTATTTAATACAAGGCAAGAGGACTTAAAGGTGACTTATAGCAATATAGCTACCCTAGACGAGGGCAAAAGTATCACTGCTAGCAGTTATCAGTGGATACCACAATCAGAATAAGTTTATAATGTCAGTGGATGCGGGAAAGATAAGATGTAGGAAAATCCGGTTTATTGGGATGTACCGTAGTAACTATGCAATGTTCTCAATGTTTGTGTTATAAGCTGCAGATTATAGTACCGACTTGGGATTATTATGTAGAGCTACGTACTTCCCTATAGTGCGCCAAGATGAGGATATTTGCAAATAGTCTCTACTTTGATACAATTATGCTAGAATAGAGCTCTATTACTGGAGATGAATTTGAAAATCCTAATTAGGGATTTAAAACCCTAGAGCTAGAATATCAAAAGGTCACAGTTGTAAGATAGCTACAGTCAGTGACTCAGTTACCCTAGCATGAGCTACAGTACATCAGGAATTGCTATAAGACTAGAAGTTTAGTATAGTTATAAATTAAAGGTAACACCTATAAGGTGAGGTCATTTGGCCTTTGATATGGGGTCTTACAGTTGTTTTGGCATTATAATGAACCTTTTGCTTAAAGTTTAGTGAAAAACAATATCTTATTTGGCACAAGGTATGATTTTGTTCCCCTGAAGGAGACAGAATGCTATGGATGATGTTCACAACTTGTAAAATGATGCTTTAAGGGATTTATAGTATGAAAAGAGAGTAGATAACTTTATACAGTTGTGGTAAAGCGGTAGATATAGTACTTCTCTTGCAGTCAGTTATACTACATGAATATAGTAATGTTTTCTCAAGAAGGACAGATGAGTACCGCTAATATAATGATTTGTGAAATGATGTTCTAACTGGGACTGTAGTGTAATAGGAAATAGTTGGCTCAGGTATCCCTTAAGAAGAGCACAATTTTCATTGTGAGGATCATAAGGATCAGATCATGATGGGTGCGAAGCTTTTGAATGGTAAGGGAAAAAAGAGAGTCTTGTAAACTCCCTTCTTAAGGTATTAGAGGGTAATTTATAGTTAAGTAGAAGAGAGGACAATGATTGCAAATCAGTGAAAAATAATTCATAGAATATCGATAGATAAAAGAAGATATAAAAGTGAAAATTTGTATAATTGGTTTAAATGTAATAAAGAGATGCCACAAATATCAGTGGAAGTGCTGGGTAGAGTGGTCAGAGGACCAATTTAAAGTAATATTGAAGTGTAGATGACTTATTAGATACGATAAAAAATACAACTTTTTTAACATGACAGTTGGGTCAAGAAAGAGAATAAGACTAAAGAATAATGTAGCTAAAGTTTTGTTGTGGGGGAGTTAAAGGAGTTAATTAAGGAACAAATTGAAGAGCCCATACTAGGATAAGATTGGGAAAAATAGAGTCAGGATTTAAAGGAAGCAAATGCAGTCTTAGAAAGGGTAAAAGAGATAAACAGAAAAATAAGGATAAAGAATGTAGAAAGGGATGACAATAGGGAGAATGTTTATTATGGTATAGAATTTAGAAGTGCAGAACTCAGAGCAGGTCAACTTGGGACAGTGTTAGGAGTCAAACCATAGAAATCAAAATTGTAGGATATGGGTCAAACTCTATTTATTCCTATTTCCAAGATGAAGTAGGTAGCATGGGGATAAGATCCATTTAAGTTTATAACAATAGGAGAAAAGTTAGTTGAGGAATGCAACTAGAGCAAGCAAAAATTTTAAGATGTGCAATGGTATCCTGAACTGTTCTATCAGGCAAAGGAGTGAATTAATGAGTAGTAAGTTAAATAAAAGTGAACCTAGATGGTGGAACATGACACATAGGCCTAGGTCATGAGTAAAGATGGTGACATAGCAGTTATGGGGTTTGTGGCTAAGGGTTAGATAAGTATTTCTAGTATGACCAATAGGGTCAATTTATAAAGAAAAATGAATGAAGATAAGTAACAGAACAATAGTAAGAGAAGATTAGGATTATTCAAAATAGACTAAAAGCTACATCATATCGTTAGAAGTCCTATATAGACTTAAAAAAAAGAGATATTGAAGATAATGTGGGTGATAAGGTGTTTTTGAAGGTTTTCCCTGGAAGAAGATCATGAGATTAGGAAGAAAGGGGAAAACTAAGTCCTCGCTTTATAGGACCATACGAGGTTCTAGAAAGAGTGGGTCCATTAGTATGCAGACTTGCTTTACCTCCATAATTGAAGTAAGTCCAGAGTTGACTTATGATGAAGAACCTATAAGAATCTTGGCACGTGAGGTGAAACAGCTGAGGAATAAGCAAATAACTTTAGTTAAAGTGTCGTGGAATCATTATTCAAGCCAAGAGGCTGCATGGGAACGTGAGGACATGAGGAGACAATGCCCACAATTATTCAAAGACTAGTACTAAGTAAATTCGGTACGAAATTTCTTTTAAGAAGGGAAGAATTGTAACACCCTCATATTAGGCAATTCCTTACATTCTACTATTATGGTAACTAATGTCTATTTGAGCAGCTAAAATGTCAAGAACCATAATTAAATTACAGACAGAAATGAAGATTAAAAGAGGTTGGATAAAAATAAGAGAAATAAAGCACAATCAGTTAAATGAGCCTGAGTTCTGAAGATGAGTGACTTACACAGGAAGTGACTATAAGTTTAGTTGCTACACTCTATTCGTGTGGTACCCCATGGAGACCTTAATGAAGGAATTATTTAAAAATTATTAGGAATTTGAAAATTAAAAAAAATGAAAAGGGAAGAAGTACAATTAAGTGAATCATAACCTAAAGATTTATCGGGTATTATTGAAAAAGATGGACTATAACCCGATGAGGGGCATTTTAGTCAATTCACTTTAAAAGTTGACTTTTGACCTAAATGTCCAATTAAAATGAGTAAGACTAAAACATTAGAATGAAATTTAATTGAGTGATATGTGTAGGAAACCTGTTTGGGACATAAAGGGAATTAAGAAAGTTGTACTAAAAATAATAATAATAATTAAATTTATAATTTAATTTATTTAAATTATGGATAATTATCTATAAAGAAGACAAGACAAAAATCAAAATAAATTCTCATCTTCTTTAACCTTATGGTTGGCTCCCATCTCTCTCTCCCTTCCACCATTTTCAACAATTCAAGCTCTTGAAACCTTGATCTTCCCCACCAATTTCCATGATTAAACCCTAGAAAACCTCAAATTGACACTTGATAAGAAGATTTAAAGCAAGAAGAACAAGAGATTTTGAAGGAATTTGAAGATTAGAAAATCTGCATTAGAGGTAAGTTTCCCTACAAGTTCAAATTATTATGTATTCATGGAATTAGGGTTGCTTATGGGGAAATTACATTAGAAATCATGAAAATCATGCATGAACCTTAAGTATGAATTTCAGCCAACTTTGGTAGGGTTAGAGTTTTATGTGTTTTGATTAATTAAGCATGAATTCTAGCTTAAATGAAAGGTTATGCATGATTGGTGCATTGAAATTGCATGAATTTGTATGAATTTGGAAAATGAAAAATTAAGGTTTTGGTGAAATTAGGGTTTTTGTGATATGAAGTACAATTAGGGTTTTTGATACCACATTAAGGTCAATTGAGGTGTAGTGAATATAGAATGAAGTTGAATTGACGAAGGAATTAGTAGTAATGCAATTGACCAATTGGTGTTGAATCTAGACAGCTTGTGTCTAGTGTGCTTGGATACTCATAAGTTGAGCTACACAACTCTAATTAGTGTAAAATAATGGAAAATGAAACCCAAGACATAATGCTCCAACTTTCATGTTGGACACTTGCCCAGAAAATGACCATAAGGAACCTTCATTAGAGCTTGAATCCAGGTTACCAATTCTAGACCTGGAGAAAATGACCAAATGAACAGTACTTATTCAATTAGGCATAACTCACTCTAGAAAACTCTAAATTATGTGATTATTGAACTAATGGAAACCTAAGACATAAACTTCTCTTATGAAGACCATGAAGTTAAATTATGAACCTAACTTGACCAAATTGCTAGACAAAATTAATTCAGCAAATTTGCCCTGATTATGGATTGAACCTGGAAAATGTGAAGGATTAGGCATCTGACCAGTTCTAGCAAAATTACCATAACTCAAGCTACACAATGAAAAATTAGGTGATTCCAAAGCCAAAATAACTATAAACTATAGAACTAAAAACTTCACGTTTGGACCTAAACTCAGTTCATAGGGTAAAGTGGGGGAAATGTTGGGGCAAGTCAGGAATCCCAAATTCGGAAATCCTGCACTTCAACAAAATTGTCTTGTGACCTCTGGATGGTTATTAGGCTATAACTTCCATGACATAACTCCAATTGAAGTGATTCAAAATGATTTGGAAACTTAAGACAAAGGCCTAAGACATTGTTTTAGGGACCTGATGCCAATTCTGAGCCTAAAGTGCTCAGATATTAGATAAAACATTTGGTCAAATTATGGAAAACTAGGAAAAAGACAGTGTTTCATACCCTGGAGCAGTACTTAGTAATTTGACCATAACTTGAGCTACAGAACTTCAAATTAAGTGATTCAAATTGAAAATTAAACCTAACAAATATTGGAACAATTTTCATGAAGATCATATTAGCAAATAAGGACTAGAATTAGGTTGAAATTGGGTTCTATAGTGAGACTTCAAACTTGTCCAGAACCCAGAATTCATTAAACTTCCATAGTTAACTTAGGGATTCATTAGGCATTTATTTGATTAGTTATAGGTGATGATTGGGATGAATATTGAGACACTTAAATTGTGTGTTTTCAGTAGAAAAGGATGTGTGTTTTCAGTAGAAAAGGACCGTTCCAAATAAGGGAGAAGTGGAACTAAGTCAAGAGAACTAAAAGAAGGTTTGTGCACAACTAAACTTTTCTTTTGTTTTAACATTATAAATGTGTTGAATGAATTTGCATGACTCAAATATGATTTCTCTTATGCATTTAAGAATTTATTGCATTATTTTGAAGATTGTGAATTGTGAAATGAGTTTATATTATAGAAAGGTGAACGTTGGCCCTTAATTTCATTGTAGCAAGGGCGTGGGCCAGTTTTTGAATGTGTTTTGAAGTACTTTTGTGAACTTGATGTATTGCCAACCATGCGCATGAATTTGCAATAATTAAATACGTTTATTGATTTATAAATGCATTTTGTGAATGGAAATTACTTTGAATATGTTTTAAAACCACAGTTGACATGGCAATGTGATTTGTGTTCCTCATTAGCTTGCCTAGTGAGATGTATTAGATGTGATCTCCTCTGCTTGTGGGGTTGAGTTTCCCTCTCTGGTTTGCTAGTTGAGGTTGATTCAATTGAGTACTCATATTTGCTAGCTAGCCTTTGGTGCCTCCCTTTAGCCTCGATAATTAGGGAGAGTTTGCTTTGTCATGGTGTACAACACGGCATTGATCGAAAATTTTGTGTCACGGGTCTAACTGTGTGAATTGTTAGCAACACCCTTAAATTGTGATTTCTTGATAAATTTGGGATTAAAAAATAAATATTTTGTCAATGATTGTAAAATGTTATAATGATTTCATGGAAATATGAACATTGCAAATACATCTTTTGATTTACTTTGATAATTTATGATGTAGTATATAAAATGGGATTAAAACAAATGATTTATAATGGTTGCAAAATTGTGATATTGGTTTCAGTATTTGTTAAAAAAAAGAAAAAGAAAATTGACTATTGCAAATCTTTTGTTATGATTTGATGAATTATGTTTTATCTTGAGTTTTAAATTATTAGCTATGCACCACTGAGTTTACAGTTCAGCGATAGCTTTTGTATGCTATCGCAGGTGAAAGAAAAGATAGAGCAGTTGAGTAAATTTACTTGAAGAGGTGATTTGAAGCTGAGTTAGAGTTATCTTTGGGTATATATTTTGTATACCCTTTGTAATTTCCATTTTGATGTATTTATAGCTATATATATGAAACAGTTAGTTGAGCAGTTGTATAAAACAGTTTGTACAAAAATATTGTAATAATATTTTTGTAACTTTGAATATTTGTAAAGTTGTAATTAATATTTCTTTTGGATTGTAAATTTTTTGTAATTACTTTTTTTTTTATTTCAATGAACGTAAATGTTAATTTCCTTTTAATTGTGTGTGAAAATATGATTTAATTATTGATGAAATTGAATTGTACAAACTATCACAAGTTGTTTTCAACAGGTATAAAAAAATTGGTTTATTGAATTTTAAGCCAGCACCATGCAGAATTTCTGTAAAAATTTTAAAAATGCTTATTTCTTTCAAATAAATTTTATGACATATACTTGAATTGAAGACACTTAAATAATTCTTTTACCACCATACTAAATCTAAAAATGAATTTGTTTTGTGAAAATCCCTTGTAGTATATTTAATAGATTATCGGTAAGCGAAATTTGATAATTTATTAGGTATACTATGGGATCATGTCATATCTTACAAAGGGGTAAGGTGTGACATGGATTGTGGATACTGGTGCCACAGATCATATCATCAGTGATAAGTCTTTGTTTATAGATTTTGTTTTAGCTCTTAATTGTTTTGTGTCTCTACCAAATGGTAATAAAGTTTAAGTCACAGCAATTGGAACAGTGCAACTTAATTCCTCTATTTTTCTACATACTGTTCTTTTTGCTCCATCCCTCAATTTTAACTTGTTATCTATTAGTAAGTTAACTAGTGCTAAAGATATATGTCTCATATTCATATCTAATTATTGCTTTATCCAGTCCTTTCATCTTGGATGATAATTGGACTGGCTAAATAGAAAGATGGGTTATACTTAATGTTGCAGCAACATCTTCACCAAGTTCTTGTTCCTTTATTGTTTCTATAGTCATTTCTTGTGATACTTGGCATCATGGGTTGGGTTATCGCTCAAAATGACCAATTAGAAGTTTTGCAACATGGACTTTTATTTTCATTCAATAAATCTTCATGTCCTTGTCCTACTTGTCCAAAAGCTAAACAAAGAAGGTTACCATTTCCTCAACATGTACCTGATACTATTTTACCTTTTGAACTTGTTCAAATGGATGTATGGGGTCCCTATTCTCAAAAGGATATCAATGCAAATCATTTTTTTTTAATGACTTTACAAAAGCTATGTGGACATTTCTTATGAAATCTAAGTCAAAGTTTCCTTTCTTGTTCCTGAGTTTTATAAGTTTGTGCAAACTCATTTTCAGTCCAGTATAAAGATAATTAGGACTAATAGTGGTACTGAATTTTTATTAAAATCTTTCTTTGCTTCCAATGGTATATTACATCAAACTACATTTGTTTACACTCCACAACAAAGTGGAGTGGTTAAGAGAAAACATCAACACATTTTTAATGTTTCTCAAGCATTATTGTTTTATTCAAATCTTCCAATTTCTTTTTAGGGTCCTGTTGTTCTTATTGCCACTTATCACATTAACAGAACTCCAATGATTAAGTATAAAAATAAGTCTCCCTTTGAGTTGTTGTTTCATAAATATCTTTCTTATTATCATTTTTGTTCTTTTAGTTGTCTTTGTTATGCTTCCACCATTGTTTCTCATAGAAATAAGTTTGATTCCAGAACTAGGAAATGTGTATTCATTGGGTACACTCTTGGTGTTAAGGGTTATAAACTTTATGACCTTGAAACAAAATCCTGTTTTATCTCTAGAGATGTTGTTTTTCATGAGAATATTTTTCCTTTTCAACAGACTAGCTTACCTTCTGTCACGACCCAACCTATGGGCTGGACCGGCACTAGACCTGGGCCAGCTTAAAGCCCTCGAGGTCCATAGTAAGCCTTACTGTTCCCAAACCCATGACCAGGCCCACAATTTAGGCCCATTATGCATATAAAATAAATTAAATTAAACTATTATAATTTTATTTCAGGCCAATTTAACCCAATAATTATCCGAATCTAAATTAGGGGAGCCCAGCTCGACCCTGTTACATCATTTACAAACTATTTAAAACTCATAAAAATTTTTCATTTGTTAATACAAAAACTAAAATTCATATAGTCCCTAACAGGATTAATACTATTACTAGTACATGTGGAGTTCTAAATTATAAATTTAGATAATAATAATACAGTTAAGTAATTTTTCATAACCTGCAAGGAAAGAGACAGGTTATTCTGAAAAAGGTCTTCTCCTGTAGCTTGAAAAAAATAAGGTGAACAGGAGTGAGCGTTCGACTCAGGGAGTAAAATACCGATTTTAAACACAATTTCTATAGCTATCTAAAGCTAATGCATCCTAAAGAGTGGAATGTAACACTTTCATAATTTTCATACAAATCACATCATAGTAGCAAAAAGGTAATCTGGAGCACTCACAAACCCAGTAAGGTTCAAATAGTACATATATAGGAGCTGATTCCCTATACAGCCCTCTTAATCTAACCTCTGCCAGATAGTGTCTCTCAAGCCGAACTTTCACTTAATAAACCAAATGCGGAGGCCAGCGAGTGTCTCTCAAGCCATGCCTACCCCAACTTATCCATAAAAGGACTAGGTCCCAGCGAGTGTCTCTCAAGCCGCGTCTACCCATCCTGTCCATAACCCATATCACACACCACACGTATGCCAATACACACACACTGCTCCAAATTATCATAAAACAACATCCATGAGCATTTCATTAATCAAAGATGCAAAATATAACATGCCTAGCATTTAACTACATAAATATATTTATAGATGATGCATGAGCATGCCTGAACATATAGTAATGTTGAAATTATAATTAAAATCAATATTTTACTCACAGTACACCAAGGACTATTGTGACTACTGGATGGAGGAAAATAGCTGACTTTGATCACCTAATTAATTATATTATAAATTTATTAGTACTAAGTCAAAATAAAACTCTAAAGAGACGACAGACAGCCTAATTCATGCTAGAAATTCGGTAGAGTTTTCCCTATACCTGGGACCTACCCAACCTGCAAAAATGATTCAAATAACACTTCTAAACTCAACCCATATCTCATCATCATTATATGACCCCTACTGGGCCCTCCAAATTAGGTAATACTCACAATCTTAAAAATTATGTTTTAGTCCCTATAATTGACATTTTGTAAAAATCCACTCAAACAAGCTCTAAAAATTCTAAAATTTTGCGCCGCGGTCCTTAGCAATATTATTAAGCTAATGCAAAAGAAATTATAATTTTCTAATCTACTACGAATATTCTATAGATTTTTAATTGAAATCAGGCCTATATAATTAAGAAAAATAGGGGTTCAGGTTTACCTATGCCAATTCCGACCCCGCAAACGCATCTGAAACATCTGAAAAGGGTGGGGAGGCCTATAATCTCGATCCAATTCTGAAACTTTTTCATAGCCTGCCTGCCCGGCACTAAATTGCATACCCGAGCAACTGTTGAATTTTCGCGAATAGAAGGTACCTACGCGAAGCCCACAATGCTAGGGGTTAGACTAAAATATTTATATTTATATATAAAATAATTATTTGAAAATTATGGGTGTTACACCTTCATCTTCTATTTCTCATACTGATATTCCAAATTTAATTTTGCCAGTGATTTTCGATTCTCAATTTTCACATTCTTCATTATTTTCCCCTTTTACTAATTTTAGTTTGCCTACTGTCTCTACTAAAAATTCTTCTCCTGTGTCCATTGTTCTAGTTGCTGACTATCCACCCTCTAATATATAATCTTCACCTCCATCATAGGCTTTCCCATCTCATACACTTGGTTCACAATCTACTCCTTTATCTTCATGATTATTATTTGCAGCTTAAATCTAAACCATCTTCCCATGTTAATTCATGCATTATTTCTTATGCCATTCACAATTATGTTTCTTATAATCACTTGTCACCCACATATAAGTCATTCATTCTCACTATATCTTCTACATATGAACCTCATACTTATCACTAAGCCATTAAGTTTGATCATTGGAAAAAGGCTATGCAAAGTGAACTTAATGCTTTAGAGTCAAATCAAACATGGGTCATTACTCAGTTACCTATAGGGGTTAAAGTAGTGGCTTGTAAGTGGGTTGATAAGGTGAAATTCAAGGCAAATGGTATAATTGAGAGATATAAAGCAAGGTTAGTGGCCAAGGGTTAAACATAAAAGGTTGGTCTTGATTATCTAGAAACATTTAGTCCTGTGCCAAGCATACCACTGTCAGGATTTTCTTAGCTCTTACAACTATTAATGGCTGGTATTTGTCTCAATTAGATGTTAATAATGCTTTCCTAAATGGTGATTTGGAAGAAGATTTCTACATGGATATCCCTTTGGGTTATGAGTTTAAGGGGGAGTATGGGGATAAATTAAATTTGGTGTGCAAGCTCCAAAAGTCTTTATACGGGTTGAAACAAGCTTTAAGGCAGTGGAATTTAAAGTTTACTGAAAGCTTGTTAAAGGAGGGTTTTACTTAATCAAAATCAGATTATTCCTTGTTTACTAAACATTCAGGAGATGATTTCATTACACTTCTGGTTTATGTAGATGATATTGTGATTAGGAGTAGTAGCAAGATATTGATTGACTAGTTGAAAACTTGTTTGAGTTGCTATTTCAAGTTGAAGAATGTGGGTAGCTTACAATATTTCTTACGCTTTAAGATTGCAAGATCTATTAAAGGCATTGCTGTTTCTCAAAGAAAATTTGTGTTAAAGATGCTAAAGGAGTATGGTGTTCTTGGAGCTAAACCAAGTCTTAAACCAGTAGAAGTAAATTCAAAATTGATCCATACAAAGGACAAATTGCTTGCTAATCCTAGTGTTTACAAACAATTGGTGGGAAAATTAATGCACATCACTTTGACAAGGCCTGATATAGCATATAGAGAACATATATTGTCTCAATTCATGGATAAGCCATCTAATTTACACTTGGAGGCAGCCTCCAGGACAAGGTTTATTTCTATCTGCACAATCAGAATTAAAGTTGACAGCATTTTCTGATAGTGATTGGGCTAGGTGCAATGAGACTAGGAAGTCATTGACTAGTTCATGTATATTTCTTGGGCAATCTCTAGTTAGTTAGAAGTCTAAGAAGCAATCAATAATGTCAAGGAGTTCTGCTAAGTTAGAGTATAGATCCATGGTTGCAACAGTATCAGAAGTGCTCTAGTATCTCTTTTGGAAGATTTCAAAGCGATGGTTCCTCAACTTGTGCAATTATGTTATGACAATATGTCAGCCATTCACATTTCAAAGAATCCAGTATTCCATCAGAGGACCAAGCATATAAAAAAAGATTGCCATTTCATTATAGAGAAAATATTACTTAGGATCATTAAACTATAGTATTTGAGTACAAAAGAACAAGTTGTAGATTTGTTTACAAAGCCTTATATCTTACTCAGTTTAAGTATCTTTTGAGCAAGTTGAACATTAGTAACATATATGTTCAATTTGAGGGGGAGTTTCAAGCTCAGCAGGAAGACTAAATTATAAAGAGTTGCATCAAAACTATTGGCTAGCTTACTAAAGAAAGCTAAGTCAATTAACTAGTTAAATTATGTTAGCTGTATTTGTTATTTAGCTCAACTAAGCTAATTATCAACTTTCTTTTTGGATAAATTTCACAGGTCGTCCCTAAACTTATGGCATTATAACATTACTGTCTTTAAATTTTAATTTGTAATATAAAACCCCATCAACTTTGATTTGGTTAATGATAAACTCTTTCTCACCTATAATCACCTGTCTTCCGGTTAACTTGGCGAGTACAAAGCAAATATATATATATATATATTCTCCCCTCTCTCCCGGTCCTCTCTCACTATGATCTCTCATCTCTCTCCTTCCTCCCATCTCTCTGTCTTCTTCTCCATTCAAACACATCCAACATCCATTTCTCTATCTTCTTCTTTATTCAATAGCCAACGCTTGCCTCATACACAAAACCAAATCCAAATTGCTCCTTCCTACCCTAATCTTTATTGCAAACCCAATAGCCTTTAAACTAAATCAACATAATAACATCAACAAAATAAAACAAACTTAATAATAAATCAACATAACAAAACAACTCAAAGTAAAAATTACATTTAAATGAATCACCATAACAAACTCTAACTAATTTTTGAATTTTGAACTAAAAGAAAATCCAAATTTGAAATCAATTACACAATCCTTGTGAGAAGGAAGGGGGGGGGGGTGTCATAGTAAGGCATGAGGCGAAATATCATCCACTAGAATTATATAAAATGCACCAGGTAATGCCCGGGAAAGATGGTGGAGTCACAATGGTCTCACTTAAGTATCACCTCCGTAGACAGCATTTCCTAGGCATGCACTTCATACAATCCTAATAGAATCAAACCACTGGTAAGTATCGTCTTCCCATAACACTACCACAGTACTAAGGATTTATGCCACAAAGGCATAGATTGACATGAGTCGCCACCCAAGTAATAACTAGGACATATTCAGTGTTTCTTCCAAGGGTCATGGATGCCAACTTACTCCTTGCAAAGTTTTCACAACCGTCACTATCATAGCCCAATGTCTAGGTTCAGGATAGTGTGTACATAAAGGGAAGGTGTTAGGCACCCCTTACGCTTGGTTTAACCTCGTTAATTCGAGTGCCAGTCCTCTACTAATGTTTCTAGAAGTCTTGTTTATTATTCCATTATTAAACTTTATCCTAAAAATGTAATTCTAATCTTACAAACACAAGTAATTTACAAAAGGGTTGTTGCTTACAAACAGTTTTTATGCACAAGTAATTCCTATCTATGGGGCTGCTAATTATTTAAATGATATTTATCAGATGGCTAAAATTAATTTATTATTGAGAATTTAATTTACAAACAAATTCAATTTCAAATAATCCTAAGTTTCTATTTAACCTAATTAATTAATTTTTCACTAAATTACCCTAACGATAATTAAACTAAATTAATTATGTACATGTGTAATTTATTCTAATATCACATAAAACCCAAACAATAACAACCTAATAAAGATTTCTAACATGCTAATTTATTTTACAATTACTAAGTATTAAATTAAATTTATTTCATATGCCAAGGTTAGTTTAATTTATAAATAAAATTAATTTTAATTTACCAAGTATATATTTAAATTAATTACATGCCAAAGTCAGTTAAATTAAAAACAAAGTTAATTTTAATTTACCAAATAAAAATCATATTATACTAAAATTTTATGCCAAAAGTTATTATAGGAATTCAGGTCTACTTACTTGTTGATAATTGCAGTTGTCATTGGGGTAAGCTACCCTTAAAAATGAGCTTTCTCTTTTAGTATGGTAATGATATCTCTATGTAATATCCCAAACTTCCGAGTTTTGAATAGTATCATTTTCAGTCAGTGAATAGTACTATTCAAAGCCAATTTGAGGACTAAAAATAAAATGAAAATAAATTGAAATAAGCAGAATAAAAATCGAAGTGACCATCGGGTTATGGACTTAATCGGTATTACAGAAAAAAGATAGACTATAACTTAATGAAGGGCATTTTGGCCAATTCACTCCCAGAGTTGACTTTTGACTTAAATGTCAAATAAAATGAGTGAGATTAAAATATTAAAAATGAATTAAACATATGAAGTGTGTATAAAAATAAATTTAAGAAGGGATATGGATGGAATTAAGCAAATTATTAAAATTATAATAATTATAATTATAATTATATTAATATAAATACTAGGATATTTAAAGATGAGACAAAATACATTAATTAAAAAGATGAACATCTTCTTCTTCTCTTCCATTTAAGCCGAACCAGCTCCCCCATGTTCTTCCACCATTTTTGGTTTTTCAAGCTCCATTTTCCTTAGTTTCTTCCCATATTTTCCGTAGCCCCTAAAATAAAAACTTGATATTTGACTTTAATTTGAAGATTGAAAGCAAAAGGAAGTAGAAATTTGAAGAGTTTGGCAAGCTAGGAAATTCTCTAATTAAGGTATGTGCAAATTAAGCTTAAATTCTTGTATATTACTTGAATTTAAGTTGAAGTGTGTAGAAATTACAAAGAAAATGATGAAAATCACGTATGATTGAAGGCATGGAATTTTGATCAACTTTAGGAGGACTAGGGTTTTGATGATTTGATTAAATTAAATATGTTCACTAGTGTTGATTAATGTGTATGCATGATTTGAGTGTTGGAAATTACATGAAATTATGAATTGTGAAGTTAGGGTTTTGGAAAATTGGGGGTTTTGTGCTATGATGTGTGAGTAAGGTTCTTGAGGTCAAATAATGACCAATTGATGTGGAATAAATGAGAAATGAAGTTGGTTGGTGAGAGAAATTAATGAATTAAAAGTGTGGTTAATGTGCTGGAATCTGGACAACTTGTCTCTAGTGTACTTGAATGCCTATAAGTTGAGCTACATAGCTCCAATTGGTGTGAAACAATTGGAGATGAAACCAAAGACATAATGCTACAATTTTCATGAAAAGAGCCTGCCTAGAAAATAACCATTAGTTACCCTAATTAAGCCTTGAATCCGAAATGGCAATTCTAGACCTGGGCAAATGATCATATGAATAGTACTTAGTAAATTTAGCATAACTCACTCTAGAAAACTCCAATTTAGGTGATTCTTTAACCTATGGAATTTTGAGATATAGAAGAACATTTCATATGGAGAACTTAAAGCTAAATTATGAACCTAACTCAACTAAATTGCTAGTCCAATTTAGTCTAGAAACCTGCCCTGAATTCTGGACTGAACCTAGAAAATGTGAGTAATTGGTCATCTGATCAGTTTTGGAAAAATTGTCATAACTCAAGTTACAAAACTACAAATGTAGTAATTCCAAAGCTAAAATTTACATAAGACATAGAACTACAATTTCTCTCTTTTGACCTAAACCCAGATCTTAAGGCAACTTAGGGAAATTGTTAAAGTAAGTAAGAAATGACAATGCTGGAATTCCTGCAATCCAGCAAATTTTCCTTATGACCTCCGAATGGTTATCAAGCCATAACTTTCTCTACAAAACTCTAATTGAAGTGATTTAAAAAGATTTGAAAACATAAGAAAAAGGCCTAAAACTTTGTTTTAAGGACCTGAAGCCAATTTTGAGCCTAAGGTGCTCGGATATTAGTTGCAAAATTGGGTGAAATTTTGGGAAATAAGGAAAGAGCAGGGTTTAGTACCCTGGAATAGTACTTAGTAATTTGACTATAACTAGAGCTCTAAAAAGGGAATTAAATTTAAAACATAGGGGAACAACTTTCATAAAGAAAGTGAAGCCAAACTGATTCTACATCTTGGCTAAATTGCTAGGGAAAGTTAAAGCATCAATTCTGAAATTCATTAAATTTTCACAAATTGACTTGAATTGTGATATATACTTAACATAAATGGTTTGATGAACACATATATCATATGAATATATAATTAGGACTTATGTTCCCATCATGAATGGAATGAAAATGCTATGAGCATGAATAACACATGAAATGAATTAATGAGTATAATGATATTAAATTGCCCATGTATGCCTAGATATTAGTGTATGGGTTGGATCGATTGGGATGCCAATTAGGGACCACAGATGCAGTTCTGCCCATGGCTTTCAAGCCTACTTCATGAATGATCATTGATGGACAACGTATGTCTGATATGGTTATTCTTCTGGCTTTATGCCTGACATGCTAGCTACTATGCCTGACAGTTTTACTAACTTTTATGCCTGCCCGCTGGCTTTATGCCTAACAGATGTATACCTGATAGGCACATGGGGTGTCTAGCTAGTATACTCCCGTGTATTCAGTCTTAACAGTCTGTTATAGTTTACTTGGACATTGTAATGAATTAAGAAGATTGGATGTCCAACAAATGAATGGAAAAGATCCAAATGAACTAAATTGCTCCTAAAGATCAACAAAAATATGCAATGACTCATAATTAATGAAAATGCATTTCTTTCATGACACTGCACACATGAAATATGTACTTCCATTTATTTAGTTTATTTTCATTTTATTTTTTGCACCACTAAGCAATATGCTTAGTGCGATGGATTTTCCCTCACCTAGGTACTGGAGATAAAGCCCAATAGGTAGTGAACTGGGATTGGGACTACAAATCTGCACTAGAATCGGTGTCATCTCAGCCAAGTATTTTAGTAGGGCCTATTGACTTACAAAATTTTTTTTTGTCCTTGTAATTAATTATTAAGTTTGTAATTTGAATGCAGAATTTATGTAATAATTTGTACATCATGTAAATTAATAAATTTTATAAATTCCATGTGTGGAATGAGCTCAAAATGATGATATGGATCAATGTGAAGAAATGATTGAAATTATAATGGAAATGTACATGGATGAATATGAGATTATGATTGGAAATTATTGAAAATTGATGATGAAAATTGAGATTGATATGGATTTATTTAAACAGGTAATTAATTTTAACAAGTCAAATGTTAATAAAACAGGAAAAATTCTAGCAGTTTCTCCATTTAAATATTATAATTTAATTAATAATGGAATTAAAATTTCTAATGAATAAAGCAAGATAAGATAAAGGTGCTCGAAAATAGAATGTAGCGTTCTTTGCTCGGTTACACTCTAGATCGGGTAAGGGGTGTTACACCCTGGCTTACTCCCTTTTAACTCCACGTAAATGTCCTCTTTGGTACTTACCTTAGGGCTACTTACCAATTTTGTTTGTAATAATAGAAAAATAAAGAAAACTTAAAGAAAATAAAGGAAGTAAAGAAAATAAAAAAATACTAATAACAATTCACATTGGATTCTAACTCTAATCTCTTAAAGGATTAAGATTCCTAATTAGTTATAACTACCTAAGGGTCCAGGTCTTCTAACATATTCCAAATACTTCATAACACTTCTTGAATTAAGAGAACATAGAAAAATAGATCAAATATCAATTAGAATCGAAGAATACACAAGAATATGCATAAACATTGAATTTCCATATTCTAGTAGATTAATAGTAATAAGAAATCAGATTTTTGAAAAATAGTTAGATATACCTAAAAATTATAAAAAAATTACAGAAGACAGCCAAGACATCATACAAGATCATTAAATTTATAGGCCGAACAAAACCCTAGCCGAATGGTCTACATAAATCGTAACTTTTCTAAGTGATAGAATCACACTACTTTTTTGTAAAACTCATAACGCATTAAACTCAATAGATATAAATGTGAAACCAATTGGAAAAGATTCATAAGAATCTAAAATTAATTTAAGACACTAGATTCACGCAAAGATATTAATAAACAAGGAAGATATGGGCTTCATAAATCGGGTATGCTGCAAATCAGGTTTTGCAGGAACCCTAATTTCAAATAGCCATAACTTACAAAATACAAAAGTTTTTTTAGTGATTCTTAGCGTAAAATTAATAAACATTTATGTACAATATGAGCATAATTTTTTTATAATTTTTACAAATTCATAAGATAACGAAAAGTAATAAAAACCTAAAAAGCAAAAAACTGAATATGCACAGAGTTGTGTATTCTCTCAAATTAAACATGATTACATAATTCACATGAACATGCAAAATAAATTAAAAGGCAAAGAATATAGAATTAAATATTACATGGCATAGATCTTGAAAAGAAAATAACAAAAACTAACAAAAACTAACATTCAAGAAATCTTGCAAGAAAAGCTTCTTGAAGAAAAGAAAAGAAATAAGAAAAAACTAAAAGTGTTTTTGAATATCTCTAAATTTTTTATAGCTATAAAATATCTCTAAATAGCTCTGAATATTTCTGAATCTTTCTTCTTCTTTTTTTCATTCTTTTTCCTTCCTTCTTTTTTTTTTCCCTCTTTTTCTTTTTCTTTTTCTCCTTTCTTCTCTCTCAGTAGGGTTTATAGAGTTTTGGGAGAGAGGTGTGATAAGGTTTGGAGTCCTAAGATAATAAGGTTCAGATAACTTAAACAACTAAGATTAGAAAATTTAAGTGAGACTGGGATATGGGTGAGGTGTTTCAACCAATAGGAAGAGAGGGAAAGGAGGTGGCATCAATAAGGAGTGAGGAAGAGGGTGGGGCTAAGTGAGAGAGAGAGTTTTTGTGAGAAAGAAAGAGAGAAAAAGATATTTTTTTTATTTTAATTTTCAGAAAATAAATTAAATGGACTCTATTTAAAATTTCTAACTAGGCTTTCTTAAGCCCATGGGGCCCAATTAAACTTAATTAAGTTCATTTAAGAACTACCCATTTTAAATTTAAATAAAATAAAATTTTATTTAAATTTAATTAAATTAATTTCCAAAAAAATATAGTATTATTATTATTTTTTTCAAGATCATGCCACAGAATTAATAATTCAGCTCCATGCCTCTAATTACATCTTACAGTCATATAATTTTTTCATCATCAGGTTTCCCACGGCCTTAATGCACATACTCATAATAAATCATAAAATACGGGTTACAGTTTGCCCTCCACTTTGGTGAAAGTTGAAATCAATACGAAAGCATTGCTCAAGTTTCGTTAAAGTGAAACTCAATCTCCTTATAACTATGAAACATTGGCTATGAGGATCAAGTATATCTTGCTTGGTTGATATACTCTATGTTATGAGATTAACTACAGTCTCATAACAGTGATAAATATGTCATGTGAAAATCAAGTGTATCTTGCTTTGTCGATACACTCTTCATCATGAGACTAGCTACGATCTCATGACAATGGCAATTATGTGATTTGAAATGTTGTAGATTCATATTTAGGATTACGGTCCTAAACTACCTACGTATCCTCCTTGCTATCCTGAGGAAGAATTAGATCCAGTCGTAGTTTGACACTTGAAACTGTAGTGATGCATGTTCTTTTATACCTTACACACCAACAAGTGACACGTTGATACATGTTCTTCTATGCCTTACACAACTATGTCGTGCACCCTAAACAATATCTAAAGACTTACCCAAAAAACATCTGTCTTGAAATATTATGGGTTCGCATTTAGGACCACGGTCTTAAATTGCCTATGTATCCCCCTTGCTATTTGAAGAAGAATCAGACCCACTTGTAGTTCGACACTTGAAACTGTAGTGATGCATGTTCTTCTACGCCTTACACAGCTACAAGTGACATGTTGATGCATGTTCTTCTATGCCTTACAAAACTACGTTGTGTGCCTTAAACAATGTCTAAGGACTTACCAAAAACATCTAATTCATGATTTGGAAAAATTGGGATGACTGGATCTTAAAACTCTCTCTGTGATTTTTGTGCTTCTTGTATGCTACTTCCTACATGGGCATGCTAATTTTACTAGAGATTCTAAAAAAACTTAGTCCTCTGAGAGCCTCTTTTTGCAAAAACTTTCTTTTAGCCTCAAAATTTTCAAGGAAAATCGTTCACCTAAAAGACTTCCTTAAAGTCATAATACAATTTTCCTATGATTTTTCTTTTTTCTTCTCTTTCCCCATGGTTCATTATTCTAAAGCTTTTTCAAAACCTTGCTCCTCCTTGACTCATTTCTCTTCTATGAACTCCATTCTTTGTGCCCTAACTTTTGCCTGAAATGCCCTTTGGGGTTTTCATCTCAGTGGGCTTGCTCTAACTTTTGCCTAAGCGGCCCTTTTGAGTTTTCCACATAGCGAGCTCTCTTTGTTCCCCTTTTTTTTTTTGAAATTAGATAATTACCAGGGCATTTATATCAAGCACTTATTCTATCATGCTCACAAGACATAGATTAAATCAAAACAATGCAGTTCAATTACTTAATCATTTAATATATCTCTCAAGACGCAAACATTCGCAATCATAATTAAATAAAACCTATTCCTGGTTAATATAATAAAAACTTCTTTATTTGTTCAGGTGCACTATTACTTCCTCTTACATTTAGTTTTGCCAAATTTTCAATCTTCCAAAGTTAAAAATAAGCTTTACAACCTGCCAAATGGCATTTTTAGGTTTTCCATCCAGATCTTCTCTGATCTCTCCTTTTGCCTAGACTGTTTTTCACAGGTTTTCAATCTAGCATTTTTTTTCTTTTTTTTTTTTTTTACCTTTACTTTTATCTATACCGCCTTTTGTAGGTTTTCAGCCTAGCAAGCCTATCTCACACAAAGTACCGTTTGAGCGAGTCTAAGTTTATTGGTTCTTAGAATTCATTACCATCCTGATTCTTACAGCACCTCTTGGCAAGATCTTTTTAACTATGTATGGACCATCCTAGTTTGACTTAAACTTTCCTCTTGGATTAAAAGGGATAGGCCGAGATTGTTTCAAAACCATGTCTCCCTCTTTGATCTTTCTTGGCTTCACCTTCTTATTAAAGGCTCATGCTATCTTTCTCTAATAAGCTTGCATATGATACAAGGCTCGCATCCTCTTCTCATCAATTAAAGCTAGTTCTTCATATCTTTTCTGGGCCCACGCATTTTTTAGGATCTTAGCTTCTAGTATCACTCTCAAGGATTTGACTTCTAGCTCAATGGGTAGCACTACTTCAATCGCATACACTAAAGAGAATGGGGTTGCCTCCACAGATGTTCTTGCAGTAGTGTGATAACTTAAAGAACATAAGGGAATTTTTTTTTTTTTTCCAATCCTTATATGTTTTGAATATTTTTATCAAAGCACCCACTATTCTATAGGATTTAGTCTCAACCCATTTAGTAAAGTAGTCTCCACCATTATAAATCTATGGCCATTAGAAGCTGTGGGAGAAATCTTCCTAATGATGTCTATGCCCCAAAATGAAAATGGCCACTGTAAGTCATACTGTAGAGCTCACTTAGTGGTAGATGGTTCAAATTTACATAGATCTAACATTCATGGCATTTCTTGACAAACTTGCATAATCAGTTTCCATAGTAGGCCAATAATAACCCAACTTTAGAATTTTCCCAACTAGAATCTTTCCATTCATATGGGGACCACACATTCTTGCATGTACTTCTTTCATTATTTGCTTAACTATTTTTCTATCACACATAAGAGTTTGTAGAGTTGCCCCCCAGCTAAAGTAAATTGAGTGGCTAATCTATGAATTGTTGCTCTATCTCTTTTATTGGCTGATTGTGGGTATTCTCTCACTTCCAGATACCTCAATTTTCCTTCCTTTAATTCTTATTCAACTTTAATATAAGAGACCACTAGCATCGAATCTCCAATTACCTCTTTTTTCTTTGCCCTAACATTTATCAATGCTTCTAGGCCATAGATGCAGGCCTCATATTTAGATCTGTAGGGATCTTATGTTGTACTATGTCTCAGTTAATTCCCGATATATCTTTATAAAACCAGGCAAATGCTTCTTGGTACTTTGCTAATAAAGCTATAAATTTATCTCTTTCTTCTTGGGTTAAATCTTCAGCTAACTTTATTTCTTTAGGATTATCTGGTGTACCCAAATTAATACAGATTGATTTTGATGCATTAACAGAAATATATTCTAAATGATTATGAATGCCATACATATGTCCATTAGAACAAATGTCAAATAAGTAAGGAAAATGACTAGTCATATTAGTAATTTTTGCCTCAAAATCTTCATCAAGTACATCAGAAATGGAAATATCAGCATCATTACTGTGAGCTTTACAAAAGACAGACTCAAACTTAGGGGTGTAGCTTTAGGTGCTTGGCTTTCCATGCAGTTCTTAGATCAATGGTGCTTATTTTTCACTCTAGCTCTTTCACATGTGGTAACCCCTAATCATATGTCTAGGTAATTGCCCCCTCTTTCAATAGCTTAGGAGGCTTTGGCTCTTCTTCCTCTTCAGTTGGCTCATAGCCCAAATCATAACTCGTGATCTGCTCCTTTATCTCAAAAAAAGTCACTAGGCCATTTATACGTTTTCCGAGGCCCATGCTAGGAAAAAACTTCATCCCCTTCATTATAGTAGCCACTTTCATATCAATCTAATTTAATAGATCCCAGCAACTTGAAAACCAAACATTGGTGGAGCTGAACCACCTACTTTCAATGCAATTATCTCCTCATCAAAATCAGTCCAAACATCCAAGAGACCCTCATCAAAGCTAGCATTATCACAAATGTCAATAACCATTATAGACTGAGGTTCATTAGGCTTTTGGATGGGTTGGATAAAGTTAATAATTTTGCAAGGGTTTTTTGGGGTGGTGGAGATCATGTAGAAACTTGGTGGAGGTGAAAAATTTAGTTAGGCATAGGGCTAGTGTGAGTGTTTGGTCGATTTTCTGGGTCGGTTATCTTTTTGGCATTAATTAGGTTTTAGATATCATGCTTAAGTTGGAAGCATCAGTCAGTGTCATGATCGTGGGGTTTGGTGGAACTGATAATATTGATTAACATCATAGCTAGGTGGGAGTGGATTTGGTAATGGTTTGAGTGCTAAGAGTTGCAGGAGGTCTTGAGCTTTGAGACGCTCAAAAATTGTGGATAAGGGTTGGTTGAATTGGGAAAATCTCCTTGGGGTGTAAGACACAATTTGAACCTTAATAACTTTAATATCACTTAATTGGCCTACCTCGGGTCCTTACTAGTCCTTAAATTCATTTAAGAACTACCTATTTTAAATTTAAATAAAACAAGATTTTATTTAAATTTAATTAAATTAATTTCTCAAAAAATATATTATTATTATTATTATTATTATTTTAAGATCATGCCACGGAATTAATAATTTAGCTCCATACCTCTAATTACATCTTACAGTTATATAATTTTTTTATCATCGGGTTCCCCACAGCCTCAATGCACATACTCATAATAAATCATAAAATAAGGGTCTACAATCCTAGCTTAGCGGCTTTAATGGCACCCTTAAGAAACCAAAAACAAGAAATTAATGCTCTAATCACACTAGAACCATATAAATTAATTAGGGGCAAAAGAGATGAGAAATCCAATTCATGAAGAGCCATTTTCATATCTGTCAAAATGGAGAAGTTAGGCATGACATTTGGCTCAATCTTCAATTTGTTTTGGGACCATGAAGTACATGAGGTAGATCTTTCAACTAATGACAACAAGGATATGCTCTTCCCTCTATACCCAGCAATGCTCTCTTGAATAAGATGGAGAAGAAGCACAACAATTGCTTGTGCTAATTTGCTAGCCTTTTGGAGGCTTATGAATTAATTGGCCTTGACATGAACAATATGGGAGAACCATGAAATATACTGGTGGTTGGAGCCGAAGCCAATGAGAATGCCAGAGAAGAGGAAGATGATGATGTGCAAGAATTTCAAGGATTCATTGTTAATGGGTCAGAGATATAAGGTTTAAGAGAGGTGAGAAAAAGGGTAAGCGGGGAAGATTGATTGGGATTTGGTTTTGTGAATGAAGTAGGCATTAGTTGTGTTTGAACGGAGAAGAAGATAGAGAGATGAGAGAATAGAGGAGAGAGAGACATGAGAGATCGTGGAGAGAAAGAACGAGAAAGAAAGAGAGAAGAACTTTTTTTTTCTCAAATACTTGTCACATCAGTAAATACTGAAATACCTGTAATAATAGGTAAAAAGGAGTTTATTATTAATTAAATTAAAGTCGAAGAAGTTTTATGTTGCAAATTAAAGTTTAAGGACGGTGTTGTTACAATATCTTAAGTTCCAGGACGACCTATGAAATTTATCTCTTTCTTTTCTTTCTACTGTGTATATAAACAGAAGAATTTTTGCTATTGTTCAATGAGAAATCATTTTCAATTTCTTTGCACAACTTGTAATAGACAATAAGAAAAGGCCAAAAAAAAAAGAGTATAATATGTTGCATAGAAATTGGAGTAGTAAATATATAACATTGAGTCATCAACTACAGAACGTTGCAAGTCGGATTGTAGTGTTGAAACTGTAGTAAATATATACTATCAGCTCAAATAATGCCATCTGGAAAGCTGATTTGGTGATTCGATTGTAACAATGCCACTTTTCAAAGCATTGTTTCTTTAGTTGGCCATCTTCTCTATATATACCATCTCCTCTGCGCCCTTACTTTACTGGCTATCTCGCGAACAATTGCTACTAAACGTCATTGTGCATTGCAATGGCTTTCAAAGCTAACTTGCTTTTCTTGTTTGCTTGTTTCCTTCTTGTCACTACCAGGGTATTCTGTTGCTTCTCTTCCTCCTCTTTCCTCTTTCTCTTTCACTTACAACTTAATTTTTTTTGCAATTTTGATGGTTCTAACAATCTAACTTGGTATTTCTTGCTTCTATAGGTTATGTCTAGTGATGAGGTAATTTTGTAGTAATGGCATCAGTTTAGGAGAATTTTGTAGTATAATTGTAATTAATTAAAATCAGTATGCCTACAAATCATGTTTTCACTTTATCGTTGTTCCAAATGAGGTCTACCAAGTATTCAAGTTAACCAGAACAAATTCTTTTGAACTTTGATTTTGCATTCTCAGATGGTCCCTGCCCATGCCCCAGAGAACACTCATGATCACCGCCGTTATGCTCCAGCGAAGGCACTAGGCCCACAGATGGCAGGAGCCCCACAGAAGGTAGGACCCCCACAGAAGTCTTGTCATCATCCCGGTGAGAGGGCTCCAGCTCCAAAGAAATCTCATGATAATGCCCCGGAGAAGGCTCCTCAGCCTTCAAAGAAGTTTCAGCTCCTCCCCCAAATAAAGTTCCTCCAGTCCATTCCACTGTCCCATCAAAGGCACCTTCTCCAGGGGAACATGGTAATTAATCCTACGATGGAAAGAACAACCAAAGTTATTCCATATCAATTAGACAATTACCCACATTTTCTTGTTTTACATAGTTCACATGATTTTTATGCAGGATGTGTCAATATCTGTCAGGAGCGATGCAAGACCCATCCTGAGAAAAAGCCCTGCATGAAAGCCTGCACAGCATGCTGTGCCAAGTGCAAATGTGTTCCTCCAGGAACTTCTGGTAACCTGTACAAGTGCAACAACTGGGATTATGTCTTGCTTCATGGCAAAATGGTTGATTGCCCTTGAATCAAATGAATCCAGACTCTCGTCTCTGTTGGATAATAATAATAATAATAATAATAATAATAATAATAATAATAATGATAATACATCATCAAAACTCAATAATTTCTCCATTTGTTTGTTCATTTTAGCATGTAATTAGGTCATTGTCTTGTATTCCACATGTAACCATATCACTGTTTCATGGGACATTATCGTTAATAAAGTACTTTTGCTCCTTGAATTTTTATAGAAATCAGCACACACGATCAGAATTTCTGCTGAGAAATAGCAAAAGCAGAAGTGCAAGAAACCAGACCCTTGATTGGAAGTAGTAGCAAGTAAAAATTAGTATGAAACCACAAACCTGAAACCAATCCCACTTATTTGAGCCACAAAGAAATATACCTCAGCAAGTAATGCCATTCCTCCATTATATGGGACATTAACGATATTATCATGAACTTCAATTCCACCTCCATAGGAAGCAACTAAACATCTAACAAATCTCCTGTTATTAGTATCAAATTGTCCCCCTCTAATATAAACTCTTGCATTCCTCGGAAACAACCCTGTAACATCTTCGTCCACAACCTTGAACATTCGCAGGATCCGTGTAGCATGGAATAAGGAGGAGAAGGTGAAACATAGAATCTTACAGGCGGCGACGGTGGAGGCGGCAGTGGTGAACTACCGTGGGTACTCAGTTATGACACTTGTCCAGCTCTATTTGCAGAGCAGCAGTGTCCTCCTCGGACAATTCAAGTTCCTCTCCCTTCTCTAAATCTTCTTCCAATCTTTTTAGGGTACTGTATTGATCTTCAGATTGACCAATGCCCCCTGAAGAGTGTCACAGCGATTCCGGATCCAAGTGAAGTTGGGTTTGACTCCATATTTAGACCAACCAAAGAGATCGTTCAATCTGAAATAAGCCAAGCCAAAGGATGGATTGACAACAGATGAAGAGTTAAGATAACAATCAACTTAATGATTGACGATTAAACGAAAATTCCAGAGATCTTGTGCTAAATTCTCGAATGCAGATCCATTGATCACAACCCCGAAGATACCCAGGGCATCGTCGTCGAGGTTGGGTCCGATTGTAACCAGCTGCTTTCAGTGAGATGGGCATAACCACATAATACTTTTTTTTTTTTTTAATTTTTTCTAAAAAATTAATTTTTTTTAGAATAAACATTGATTAATAATCTGAAGACAAAATAACATTATCAGAGGAAGATAGAAAAGAAAATAAAGAGAAAAGCATGTATGTTCTTGCAATGATATTTTTGTCTCCACTTATGAATTCTGGTTCTTTCTTACCCGCTCCATCATAAAGATTAACCAAACCCCTTAATTTTAATCATTAAATATCCCTTTGGACCACTTATAATTCTTTGATAAAATATATGCATCCCACCTGCTTTCTATTACCATCTTCAAAGCTTTCTCCTCCAGAGTATAGATCCACCAAATTAAAACCCTTCTCCTGAGAAGGCTAATAATAATTTCTGGGCTAGTCAGAGAAAACTGAACAGAGAAAATTCTGGGGTTTGGGGATGAGAATTAAAGATCAACACAATGAGACTGTAATGAGCAGCGATAATATTGGGCTTGCAACAGAGATTATAATCATGGCTATTATAATCTCTGTGATACTATTATTCGTGGTAATTGGGTTGTTGGTCTTAGTTCATGCATGTATTGTTAGAAGAACTTCCAGAAACAATTTTGCTACTGAGAGAGGAAGCCCTGATAGAAGAATTAGCATGTCACGAGATGACCTGGAGAAGCTTCCAAGCTATGATTTTATAGCAAAAAGCAAGGGAAGCAGCCCAGTAGATTGTGCAGTTTGCTTGGAAAACTTCAAGGTTGGCGAAAAGTGCTGGCTGTTGCCTATCTGCAAGCACAGTTTCCATGCTTATTGTGTAGATGAATGGCTTATGAAGACACCCATTTGTCCAATTTGCAGAACCAGTGCTGCTGATTCAACAAGGGCAGGGCCAGGGCAAGCAATAGGAGAAGAAAGTATCCATTTCAGTGATAGAAGCTTTGAAATGAGAGGCAGTGTCACAACAGACAGTAGCCATTTCAGTGATGCCAGCATTGAATTCAGGGAAGGACAGGCCCAGCCATCATCAGGAATAACTAGTAATGATGCTCTAATGGAGTTGAGCCAAAGCCAGGAAGAAAGTGCACAATCAACAACTAATCCCTCATCTTCTTCACTTGATTCCATTTCTGAATCTGCTCTATGATATTTTTGGAATATTAATTGCTAAATAATATATCTTTTTACAAGTGGGATTGCATTACGTGTTCGACAAATTTTTATTGTTTTTCTTTCCCCATTTTATTGTATTAGAATGGACCCTTGTTTTCTGTTTGGTAGATGTAAAGTGATGGTGGGTGGTTCTTTTCTCTTCTAATGTAGCTATATCGTTGATGAAAGGTTGCGTGCTATATTTTTGATGCGGTAAAATTACTATTTTTACTTTAACAAAATTAATTATTTAATTTTTATTTTAAAAAATATATTAATTAATCTATATATTTTTATATTTCAATTCGTCATTTTAAGCGTAATTTAAATTTCATCCATAATTATAAAATTTTTGCATTCTTAATCCTTAAATTATTTAATCTTTTTAATGGTATATAAGCAAATATTATAAAATGTATAAGAAAAAAAAAAATTATACAAACTTTTTTTATTGGTTTAAAATGAAAATAAATAATATTTTGATGCAAATTTAACAAACTAACAAATTTTACCATAAAAAAACAAATATATATTTAAGATGGAGAGGAAGAAGGAGGAGGTTTTCATTTTTTTGATGTTTGGATAATTCTCGTTTAATCAAAATGAAAACGTGTAAAATTTTAATGATGAATTATTTAAATTTATAATTTTTATTTAAATATATACCTATTTAAATGTAGTTTTACTCATTTCATTAATCCCAAACATAAAAATAAAAAAATAAAAAAAAATACTTAAACACTCAAATAAAAATAAATCCTATTAAAAAAAAAATCCTAAAAGAATTATTAGATAGTTCTTACTTCTTCATCTAATAATTCTATTGGACCCAAACCAAATCTTAAAACTTCTATATTAGGCCCAAACCGAGTCTCTGCTAACTTTTTATTTGTGTTTAGCAGGAACTAGTATAATTTTTAATCGTAAATTATACTATAAAATTTTATATAAATTTTCAACGCATTAAAAAAAAATTAGACGAAATTCTACAAAATCTAACAGCTAATGTTGAATATTTAATAAAATAAGAAAATTTAAAGTAATATTATTAATAATATAAATAAATTTTATATTTTATATTTTTCATTTATTAATTTCTTATTTTCATTAATTATTTTTTTATAAAATTTTATATTCAATTCAAGTTAAAGATGAGTAAAATTAAAAATTTTTAAATTTATATAAATATTAAAATTAATTTAAATAATAAAAATATAATTATAATTAATTTTAAAAATAAAAAATATTTTTTTAATAAAATTATTTTTCCTCTTTCTCATATTTATATATAGTATAAATATAGATAGATATATAGAAGTATAGATAATAATTATGTTTCATTCCATTAATTAAAATATTACAATAATTAAGAGTTACACTTCGAGATTTCTTATTCCTGTTTAGAAATTAGAAATTTATAAAAAAATTTTAATTCAATTAATTTTTTTTAATTTTTATGTTTGAAATTAAAAAATTTAATATTTTTAATTAAAAAATATATAATTTAATTTTACTCTCAAATAATCAATGCTTGATTTCTATGAGAAGTAGGCTTATCATATTATTTAATGAGCCACCCAATCACTCACATAGATTATCCAAACATATAATCATGTATATAAAAATTAGGGAGCTGTTTGGTACTGTTAATGTTTTTCATTTTCTATTGTTGTTGTGATAAAAGAAAAAAAAATAATGGTAAAAAGCCTATTTATTTAGATTGTTTGATGTTTTATTATAAGAAATCTGTTTGTGACAACTAAGAAAACATGAAAATTTTTTTAAAAAAAGTGGTTTATTAATTTTTATTTAAGGCAAAAAGTATCTTTTAATTCATCTTTATCTGAAAATTCATTTTATATTCTGTTTTTAATTGTATCTTATTTAATAATTGAACTTAATTTATTAAATCATAATTATTTAATTTATGTAATTGGTGAATGCGTAAACATGGCTTGCATGTGTTTCAATAATTCATTAAATTTCAGAGATATAATAATTATATTTTTACAAATTTATGGGTCAAAAGATGCTCCCGTTTTTATTTAACATGATTTTTGTGGGGTGTTTTGAAGTTGAGGTTTTAGGTCATTGACTCGAGTTCTGCAAGGGCCTTCGCTACTCTCCCTTCCCACTGTTTATTTTATTTTTATTTTTTAGTAGCTTTCCACCCTTTATTTACACTAATCTTTTTATTGTATGTGTGTTGCTCCAACATTTAATAATTCACCATAAGAAATTTAAAAAATAACTATGAATATTTAGTTAGTAATTAGGATTATCAATTAATTACTAATGACATTTTTTTCCATAAATTTTAATGTAAGTAATTTTAACTCAAAAAAAAAATGTTATTGTAAAATTTATTCACAAACTATTTCGTAGGTAAATTAGAATTTTTATTGATAGTTTTGTAAATATCGTAGACTTATAAATTATTAACTATTTACTGATAACAATTATTGTTGTAAATTACTATGGATAATAAATTATCCAAGTAATTACTGATAATAACTTTTTGTTGATAATTTTTTTCTTATTTTTAATTTAATTTTTTTTACTTTTTAATTTCATTTCATTTTAAATTTAATTTAAAATTATTAATTTAATATAGTTAATTTTTAAATTTAATTTAACTTAAAATTTTCAATTTTAAATTTTTAATTTAATTTTTATTTTTACCTTTTAAAATTTTTAGTATTTTTAAAATTTATTAAATATTCACTATTTTAATTTAATACAAAATTAATTTTTAGTTTTTAAGATTAAAAAAAAAAAAAAAAAAAAAAACTAGCTAGGCTAAAGTAGGCACTACATAATAGCCACAATTGACATATATTAGGGAGTAGCTTTTCTTTTACAGGGAAAGCAACTCCCCTCTAATTCTATTAAAAGATGATATATACAGACAAAATATTATTTATTGGTAATTATTGATAAAATATTTTCTTAGATAATTTATTTCAAAATTTTATATTTGATCTTTTTTTTAATATTACTAATCAAATATAAATTTATTAGTAATTACTGACGAAAACCTTTCATAGATAAAATTTTTTAAACTCTTTAACTTTTTTTTTTAATTTTCTTTTTAATATTATTGACCAAATATGAATGTGTTAATAATTACAATCGAAAAATTTTCATAGATAAAAGTTTTTAATTTTTTTATTTTCTTTTTAATATTACTGACAAAATACAAATTTATTAATAATTACAGAAAAAATTTTCATAGTTAAAATTTTTAAAATTTTTAAAATTTTTTTTATTTCTTTCTTAATATTATCAATCAAATATGAGTTCGTAAGTAATTACCAATAATAAATTTTCACAAACAAATTATTCTAAAATTTTATTTTTTATTTTTTTTCTTTATAACATTACCGACTAACTATAAGATCATTGGTATTTACTGACAAAACATGTTCACCAGTAATTTATTTTATTATTTTATTTTTTATTTTTTTCTTAATATTACCGACCAAATACGAGGTTGTTAATATTTACCGACGACTATGATTACTGATAACAAATTTTTGTAAGTAAAATTTTTTTAACTTTTTAAATCTTTTTTTTCACATTATCAACCAAATAAAAGTTTGTCGGTAATTACCAACGAATTTTTTCATTGGTATATTTTTTATTTGATTGTTAATTTTACTATCAATATTTGACGCTACCTTTACGTATGAAATGTGTCATCGCTAAAGGTTTCGATGCTAATCAATTAGTAATTTCATTGGTACAAATTGGTTTACATTTTAATTATCTTAGCTTCATTTTTTTAATCAGTAAGGAGTACATTGTCGATAAATTACTAACAAAATTATGTAATTAATAATTTTTGTAGCTATTTTTAAAATTTTTTATAATGATCTACCCATAAATATATTAATTGAGATTTTTTTTTTATCTATAATTAGGAGTTATTATTATAAATTTTACATGGTATTAAGATTTAGAGTCTTAATACAAAAATTAAAATCAAAATAAAATTGGGATTTATGAATTGTAAAATAATTAAGTTTAATTTATTAATTTTTGAAGCGCATATAATTTTTATTAGTTAAAATTTAATATCATAAATTTGTAAATATGTAAAATAATTAAAAAATAAATTAGTAAAACGTGAGATTCGGTGTTTAAAGTTTTTTTTATTAATTTTATTAAAATAAATTAAATAATTTTCAATGAATTTATAATGCTTATAAGGTTAAGATTGTAGAATTACTAAATTTATAAATTAAGAATTATAATAATATTTTTTATATGTAGAATTATTATTAAAATAATATTAAAATTTTAATTTATATTAATTATAATAATTTAGCAATAAAATTTATTTATGGATTTATTTTGTCACATAAACTCTTATTGCTAAAAATTAATAGTGGCAGATTAGCCTTCTTTAAAAATTATTAGCAACAAACTAGTATGATTAGCAGCAAATTTGTTTTTGCTATGCATATTTTTAGCGATAAATTTATATATTTATCATTAAAGATATTATTTTTTAAAGATACTTTCATAAATAATATAAAAAATAAAAAATAATTTTATCCGTTTACAAATTCACCAATCTCATTCGTACTTTTATATATTATAGAGTAGAAAAAATATTCATTTCAATTTTTATTATAAAATTTAAACCGATCAAGTCTTAATAATTTTTTTTTTTAAATTTACCCCTTAGTTTTAATTTCTGGCTTCAACCCCACAAGCACGCAATATTAATTCTTGATATTGAATTTGAGTGCCAATATATTGGTTTTTTTTTTCTTTTCAACTGATGAAATATATTGTTTAAATTTTTTATTTTGAGATTTTAGAAATTTTTTATTAATAGTTTCTTATTACTTTCATTATTCATTACGTTTTTACTTTTGAAACTTTATGGATTTTAATTCTTAAATAGGAAATAATGAAGACAACTATTAACTAAAATAATTGAAAAAAAAAATAAATCACAGATGGTTTGAAAATGTCTCTTTCCCAAATCGGTTGAATGACACTTCTATGGTTCTTATTCCAAATGTGGAGTCTCCTACTTCTTTAAAGGAGCTTAGACCCATCTCTCTTTGTAATGTGGTGCATAAGATCTTTTCTAAGACGTAGGATAATAGGCTTAAGTGCCTGCTTCCTTCAGTTATCACTGATTCTCAGTATGCATTTGTTCCGAGGTAGTTAATCACTGATAATGTGATGGTTGCTTTTGAGCTTATCCATCATATGAAGAAGAAGACAAGGGGTAGTAGGGGAGAGGTTGCTTTGAAGATTGATATTAGTAAGGCTTATAACCGTGTGGATTGAGGTTTTCTGAAACTTATTCTGCTTAAGTTGGGTTTCGCACCGAAATGGGTGGATGTTATTATGCTTTGTGTCTCCTCTGTTAAATATTCAGTGTCTATTAATGAAGGAGAGATTGGTCCTATTGTTCCGGCGAGGGGTCTTTGCCTATCTCCATATCTCTTTATTCTTTGTGCTGAGGGCCTTTCTGCTCTTTTTTGACAGGCAAAACTTCGAGGAGATATTCATGGTTGCAAGGTTAGGAAAGAGGACCTAGTATTTCCCATCTTTTATTCGTAGATGATAGTTTCTTTTTCTTTCGAGCAACTATTGAGGAGAGTGCGAAAATTAAGCAGATTCTCACTTCGTATGAGTTGGCTTCTAGACAGTCGATAAATTTCTAGAAGTTTGACATCTTTTTTAGCTCAAATGTTTCATTTGATTTACAGTCTCAGATTTCTCTGTCTTGATGGAGATACTCCTCTAAATCATGGGTGTTATTTGGGCTTGCCTTCTTTGGTTGGGAAGAATAAAAGTCAAGTTTTTGGTTTTCTGAAGGATAGGATGTGGAAACAATTGCAAAGTTGGAAAGGAAAGCTTCTCTCATGTGCTGGTAAAGAGATTATGATCAAAACAGTGGCACGGGCTATTCCTACTTATTGTATGGGAGTCTTCCATATTCCTGTCTCCATTTGTGAGGAGCTTTAAAGGATAATGAACTCTTTCTGTTGGGGTTAAAAGCCAAATGGCGGACGTAATATCCACTGGCTTTCTTGGAATCTTATGTGTTGTAGTAAGGATTCTGGTGGCTTACGTTTCAGGAATTTGAATTATCTTAATTTGGCAATGCTTGGTAAATAGGGTTGGCATATTTTAACCAACCCAGGTACTCTTCTATCTCGGATCCTCAAAGCTAAATACTTTTCTAGAATGGATTTCCTTGATGCAGTTGAAGGTTCAAATCCTAGTTATACATGGAAGAGTCTTTTGTGCTCCAGGCCTTAGCTAAAAAAAGGTATTTGCTAGAGGGTTGGTAGAGGCGACCAGATTAAGGTTTGGCATGATCCTTGGGTTGATGGTGATTTTTAATTGAGAAATTACATGGCCCCTAGTTTTGAAGATGTCACGACCTAATTTCTGGGCCGGACCGGCACTAAGACTTGGGTTAGCATATGGCCTCCAAAGCTCGTAGTAAGCCTAACTATTTCTAGTTCAACCATAAGGCCCATCACTGTAGTCTAATTTCAAGAAATTAAACAGATAGAGTCCAACCATAAATTAGACTATCCAACAAGGAGTTCTTAGCTCACCCAACCTGTGAACACAAAATATATTAAATTGGGGAGCTTGGCTCACCCTCACAATCCTCAATCAATCACAAAATTAAATGGGAGCTCAGCTCCCTCATCCAAGGAGTAACCATCTCACACATTCAAGCATGTTCATAATAAGTTTACAATACTAAAGATTTAAATTAATATAGTTCTTGACAAGATCAAATACTACTTCTAGCATATGTGGAGTTCTAGATTATAGATCAAGAAAATATATAATACAAATTAGCTGCTGCTGATGAACCTGCGAGAAAGGAAGCAAGTTATTCATAAAAAGTTCCTCCTATATCCTGGAAAAAAAATATAATGAATAGGAGTGAGCGGTCGACTCATAGAGTAAGATATTGATTTTAAATATAATTTTCATAACTATCCAAGGCTAATGCATCCCTAAGTATGAAATGTAACATATACAAACATATTCAACCAATATTCGCACAAAAGATAATTTGGAGCACTCGTGCACCTGTGTGTCACATCAATCATATATATATACATCGAAGCTAATCCCCAATACAGCTCTCTAAATTCCAACCTCTGCTAGTGAGATCAACTCAAGCCGGACTTTCTCTTAATAATCCAAATATAGGGGTCAATAAGATCAACTCAAAACTATACTCACCCTGACTTCTCCACAAAAAGGATTGGGTCCTAGCGAGTCAACCTCTAACCGTTCTACCTATCCTACCCATATCCAATGTCACACCCCACACACGTTGACACACACACAGAGCTCTAAATTGCTTTAAGGCGACACCCACAATAGTTTCATCAAATAAAAATCCAATACAAACTGTGCCTAATATTTAGCTATATACATATATTTATAAGTGAATGTATGGGCATGCCTTGAATATATAATAATATTAAAATTATAAATAAAATCAATATCTACTCACAATGCACCAGAAGTTACTGTAGCGGTTGGGTGGAGGCAGAAGGCTAACTTTAATCACCTAAATAATTATATTATAAAATTATTAGCGCTAATACAAAATAAGAATTTAAAGAGTCAAAAGACACTCTAATTTATGCCAAAAATTTGACAGAATTTTTCCTATACCTAAAACCTAACGAACTTACAAAGTAGCTCAAATAACACTTCTATAACCAAAGGCCTTAGGGCCATATCTCAACAACATTACACGACCCCTTCTGAGCCCGCCAAACCAGACAAATCTCAATAATTACACAATTTAATTATAAGGCTTAAAATTAAAATTTTGTAAAAACCAGCTAAACTAACTTCAAAAATTCTATAATTATGCCTTACGGTCCTTAACGATGCTATTATGCTATTAAAAAAGGAATTATAATTTTCTAACCACCCATTAATATTTTATAAATTTTTATTCTAAACCTGGTATTAGGTAAATAAAGCAATTTGGAATTCGGGTTTACCTACGCCAATTCTGATGCTTGAAACGCGTCCAGGACATCTGAAAATTGTGAGATGGACTGTAATTTTGACCCACTTCCAAAGTGGGTCCGGTAGTTCACCTGTCTGGCCCCAAAATGCAGAGCTAGGCGCTGGTAGAATTTCCACGAAACGAGAACACCTACACGAAACCCACAGCACCAGGAGTTAGAATATAATTTTTATTTAATTAAACAAGCTCAATAAAAACTCAAAAAATACTACAAAGTCTGTGGGAGCCACCTAAACTTCAATGTCAAAAAATTTTAAAATTTATATCATCGCGAAGTTCTCACTGAGAAGAGCGAGCCGGTAGTCTCGGAATCGCTGTGGGGTTCCTAGTTTAGGAGAAATTTAACACAAAAATAGAAATGGGCTAAAACTTCCTAAGCTTAATTCAGATAAACGTTCGACGAAAATTTATGTTCTTGGTGTCTTTGAAAAGCTCTCGAGGAGTAGAACACGTTTAAGACTAGACCCAGTCTAATTGGTAGCTAGATCGACCAAAATCATGCCGGAAAGTCCAAACAGTGTGCTACACGATGGGGAGCCTTTGGCACTTTTTTCCAATCACTAGGGGAGGCGGTCGGTGATGAGGAAGCTGCCCGAAGGGGCGCCGGCGTGGGGGGAGCAAGGGGGAGTGGCTGGCCGGTGGTAGGGAGGGGAGAGGAAAGAGAAAAGAGAGGGAAAAGTGGGGAGGACTGGACACGTGGGGAGGGGAGGGGAAAAAGGAAAGAGACTAGTCCGATTCGATTCAGAAGACCTAAAATTTAATTTTTTACTCTGCCCTGGGACTCAAAATGAGACCCAAAAATTTCAAAAAATTACAAAAAATTCAAAAAAATTTGTGGAGTCCAAATATAATTTTTAATTTACCACGTAGTCTTTAAATTAATTTTTAAAAATCAATAAAATTTATTGTCTCAAGAAAATCAAACTCGATTTTAAAAATCCAAAAAATTTCAATTTAATTTTCATAATATTTAATACAATAAAATATTATAATTTACATATAAAATAATTATTTAAAAATTCGACGTGTTATATTCTTCCCCCTTTACAGAAAATTCATTTTCGAATTTTACACAAGGCAGAGTAATACATCAAGATTACATATTAAACAAATAAGTGTACTTGCTGTGCATATTTCGCTCTGACTCCCATGTGCACTCCTTCATTGATATAGACTCCTCCATAGAACTTTTACCATAGGGATATGCTTTGATCGAAGTTGTCTCAGCTGATAGTCCACTATGGCAATAGGCTGCTCCTCGAAGGTCAAGTCCTCATTTAACTCCATTGTATCTGGTTGCAGCACATGAGAAGGGTCAGAAATATACTTCCTAAGCATGGAGATGTGAAACACTGGATGAACATGAGAAAGGCTTGGTGGTAGCTCTAACCGGTAGGCGACTGCTCTCACTCTGTCAATGATCTCAAAAGGTCCTATGTAACGAGACGCCAACTTGTATTTTTTCGTAAATCTCATAAATCTTTTCATGGGAGAGATCTTTAAGAATATATAATCACCCACTGTAAACTCTACATCCTTTTGCCTAGGATCAACATAACTCTTCTGCCTACTGAAGGCTATTTTCAAACGTTCCCTGATCAAAGAGATCATTTCTGAAGTGTATTGCACCAGACTTATATCATGTACTCTTGCATCTCCAACTTCTGTCCAACGCAAAGGGGTCCTATACTTTCTGCCATAAAGTGTCTCATAAGGTGTCATTTCAATACTAGATTGATAGCTATTATTATAGGCAAATTTCATCAATGGTAGCTAATTATCCCATTGACCACCAAAATCTAGGACACACATATGAAGTATATGCTCTACTGTCTGAATTGTTCTTTCAGACTGCCTGTTTGTCTGAGGGTGAAAGGCTATACTAAAGTTCAACTAGTTGCCAAGTGCCTCCTGCAGTTTCCTCTAAAACTGAGAAATGAACTAGGGCTCTCTGTTAGATATTATAGAAGCATGAACTCCATGTAATTTGATTATCTCACGGATGTACACCCTTGCATACTGGGTAACAAGGTCCTTACTGGTAAGAGGTGAGCTAACTTGGTTAAATGATCCACTATTACCCAAATAGAATCATACCCATGGCTAATACGAGGCAAACTTGTCACGAAGTCTATAGTGATCATTTCCCACTTTTACTCTGGAATGGGAATCTCTTGTAACTTCCTTGATAGCCTCTGATGCTCAAACTTTACCTTCTAACAAGTTAAGCACTTGGATACAAAATCTGCTATGTCCCTCTTTATGCCATTCCATTAATATCTATCTTTCACATCATGGTACATCTTCGTGGAGCCTGGATGGACACTGTAGGGTGCGTGGCATGCCTCCTGCATAATCTCATTTCTGAGGTTGTCCACATTTAGCACACATATCCTAGAGCCTTGCATAAGAGCACCATCTATATCAAACCCAAATTCACAATCTTATTCCTGTTGTACCCTTTTCACAATCAGCATTAATTATGGGTCACGGTGCTGGGAAACTCTAATCTTATCCCACAGATCTGGCCTTACTCTAAAATGTGCCAAAAGTGCACCCGAATCAATTATATTCAAGATTAGACCTTGATCCATCAACTCATGTATCTCTTGAATCAATGGTCTCCTTTCCGCTGATATATGTGCCAAGCTGCCAGAGGATTTCCTGCTTAAGGCATCTGCCACCACATTTGCCTTACCTGGATGGTATTGGATGGTACAGCCATAATCCTTTAGAAGCTCCATCCATCTCCTCTGCCTTAGATTTAAATCTCTTTGTTGGAAGATGTACTTTAAGCTCTTATGGTCAGTGCATACCTCACCATATAAATAGTGCCTCCAAATCTTTAGTGTAAAAATTACAGCCTTCATCTCCAAATCATGAGTAAGGTAGTTTTGCTTGTGCCTCTTTAACTGCCTTGAAGCATAAGCAATTACTTTATCATGTTACATCAAAACACACCCTAAGCCAACTCTGGAAGCATCAAAATACACTGTATATCCTTTTCCACTCATAGGCAATGTCAGTATAGGAGCTGTAGTTAAGCATTCCTTAAGCTTTTGGAAGCTTTCCTCACACTCATCTAACCATAAAAATGGGACATTCTTTCCAGTCAACCGCATCAGAGGAGCTGCTATCCTAGAGAAATTCTGCACAAAATGCCTATAGTAGCCTGCTAGGCCCAGAAAACTCAGTACCTTAGTGACTGTAGTAGGCCTAAGCTAATTAGTTACTGCTTTAATTTTCTTGGAATCCACTTGAATACCTTCACTAGATACCACATGTCCTAAGAATGAGATGCTCTCCAGCCAAAACTCACACTTTGAAAATTTAGCATACAGCTGATGCTCCCTTAGAGTCTGCAACACTATCATTAGGTGCCAAGCATGTTCTTCCTCGGTTCAGGAATACACCAAAATGTCATCTATGAACACAATGAGAAAGCGATCCAGGAATGGCCTAAATACCCTGTTCATTAAATCCATAAAGGCCGCTGGTGCATTAGTGAGTCCAAAAGACATCACCAGAAACTCATAATGACCATACCTTGTTCTGAATAATGTTTTTGGCACATCCTCACTTTTGATCCTTAGTTGGTGGTAACCCAACCGTAGGTCTATTTTTGAAATGTATCTGGCCCCTTACAACTAATCAAATAGGTCATTGATCCGAGGGAGCAAATATTTATTCTTAATTATCACTTTATTCAGCTGTCTGTAATCAATGCACAGCCTCAACTATCCATCCTTCTTTCTTATAAATAAAACAAGAGCACCCCAAGGCAAAGTACTTAGCTGAATGAATCCCTTATCCAGTAGCTATTGTAATTACTCCTTCAGTTCCTTTAGCTCTGCTGGTGCCATTCAATAAGGTGGCATAGAAATGGGATTTGTACTTAGAATAATATTTACACAAAACTCTATTTCCCTGTTTGGTGGCAACCCAGGATACTCCTTAGGAAACACATCCATAAATTTCTTGATAATAGGTCCATTCTCTACACCAATACCTTCAATAGATGTGTCCCCCACTAGTGCCAAATACCCCTGACATCCACACCTCAACATCTTTCTAGTGCTAATGGATGACACTAAGTTGTATGGGGCCACACTTCTGTCACCATTAAAACCAAACTCTTCCACCCCAGGTATATGAAAATACACTTTTTTATTTCTGCAGTCTAGGGTGGTATAATGAGTTCACAGCCAATCCATACTGAAGATCACATCAAAATCCATCACTGGTAAAGGAACCAAGTCTGGTAGGAGGATCTTTCCATCAATTATCACTGGACTACCCAGAAAAAATATATTCATATCTATATTGTCACTAAGAGGGGTAGCTACAGACAAGAGATACTCTAAAGTAGTAGGATTCCTACCTAATCTCAAAGCAAATACAGGAGAAATAAATGAGTGCGTAGCACCCGAGTCAATTAAAACACGAGCCTCAAATGAGCAAACTAAGAGAATACCTGTTACCACAGCATTCAAAGCCTAAGCATCCTACTGTGTCAGGGTGAAAACCCTAGCCTGGCCTCTGTCCTGAGCTGCAGAACCCTAGAATTGACTCCTACCTCCAGATCTACCTCCAAAAATGGGTCTTCCCTGACCATGGCCTTGCTGGCCACTAAACTGGCTGCCTACCAAACTAGAAGTACTAATGTCTAACTGGTGGGGTACATTAGCAACACAACCTTGAGACCCTGTCTGATGCTCACTGAACATGGGGCACTCTCTGGCAAAGTGACCTTGCTGGCCACTTCTGAAACATTCACTAGAGCTCATCAAATAAGGCCCTAAGTGTACTTTCCCACACTGTGTACAAGGCACCAAAGAAGACCATGAACCAGATCTAGAACTGTTGTAGCTCGAACTTTGTCCACTATTACAATCATAGCCTGGCCTAAACCCTTCGAATCTGTGTCTAAGGCCCACTTTCTTGTTCCCTCTGATTTTTCCACTACGGTGACTCTGGTTATCGCCACCCATGGTACTCGTATGTGGCATACCTAATGACCCTTTATCTTTATTCTTTTTTACTCTGCTTTCATCATCTCCCATATAACTAATTTCTGTCGAGCCTGATCAACTACCACATCAAATAGCTGGTCTGATAACATTGCTAGGTTCGCATATCTCTTCTCCAACCCCTTCAAAAATCTCTTTACCTTCATACTTTTAGTAGCCATGACAGTTGGGGCATACCTGCTTAATTTTAAGAACTCAAAAGCATATTCATCCACTGATCTGTCATTTTGTCTTAAAGCTTCAAAGACCCACTGTTTCTAGTCCCTGAAACTCTATGGCACAAACCTGTTTATGAAAAGTTTAACAAACTGTATTCAAGATAACCCCTTAATCCTGGGAAGTACGTAATCCATCATCTACCATTTGGCACAGATCCCATCACATGCTGCACACATTCTATCAATCTCCTGTCTGTCAACTACAACTCCACTCTTACCTATTTACAAAAGTCCAAAAATTGATATGCATCATCTATAGTATCATAATTTTCAAACACCAACTTCTTAAAATTAATTATTTGTTTATAGGGTTCAACTCTCTAAACTGAGGGTTGTTGCTGTGGAGGGTGAACTATATATTGGGCCATCATGTCAATAATCCTCTTCAAACCAGCCAAGGTAGCTGTCATTGGATGCATAGGACCATAGGCCATAAAAGATTGTTTCTGTGGTTGTGGCTGCTGCTCTTCCACTTGAGTAGCTCTATGTCTCCTATCTCGTCTCCTTGGGGTAGGTGCCTCATTCTGTGCTGATATTTCATCCGGTACTTCTGGTTCTGGTGTTATGGCTCCTACCTCTATGCATTTTCCTAAAATTCAGCATTATTAGCCCACAAAATCCAAAACAAGATACTATACATATCTTTAAACTCATAAACACCTACAGGCACACAAAGCAGAAACTAGATGCAAGGATAATAAAGCAAGGACCAATATGGACCCTATACTCCTCATGTGACCTCCTAACAAGACTCTTTTAAAAACCCTAGGCACGCATTTCCCATGAATCTGGAGCCTAAGCTCTGATACCAACTTTGTCATGACCCAATTTCTGGGCCAAACCGACACTAGGACTTGGGTCGGCATGAGGCCTCCAAAGCCCATAGTAAGCCTAACTATTCCTAGTCCAACCATAAGGTCCATCACTGCAGTCCAATTTTAAAAAATCAAACAGACAGAGTCTAGCCATAAATTGGACTATCCAATGGGAAGTTCTTAGCTCACCTGATCTGTGAACATAAAATATATTAAATTGGGGAGCTCGACTCACCCTCGTAATCCTCAATCAATCACATAATTAAATGGGAGCTCAACTCCCTCATCCAAGGAGTAACCATATCACACATTCAAGCATGTTCATAATAAGTTTACAATACAAAAGATTTAAATTAATACAGTTCCTGACAAGATCAAATATTACTTCTAGCACATGTGGAGTTATAGATTATAGATCAAGGAAATATATAATACAAATTAGCTGCTGCTGATGAACCTACGAGAAAGGAAGCAGGTTATTCATAAAAAGTTCCTTCTGTATCCTGGAAAAAAAAATAGGGTGAACAGGAGTGAGCGTTCGACTCATAGAGTAAGATATTGATTTTAAATATAATTTCTATAACTAAGGCTAATGCATCCCTAAGTATGAAATGCAATATATACAAACATATTCAACCAAATTCAATCAATATTCACACAAAAGATAATTTGGAGTACTCACACACCCGTGTGTCACATCAATTATATATATATATATATATATATATATATATATATATATATATATATATATGAAAGTTGATCCTCTATACAGCTCTCTTAATTTTAACATCTGCCAGTGAGATCAACTAGAGCTAGACTTTCTCTTAATAATCCAAATGCGGGGGTCAGTGAGATCAACTCAAAGCCGTACTCACCCCTATTTATCCACAAAAAGGATCGAGTCTCAGCAAGTCAACCTCCAACCATTCTACCTGTCCTACCCATATCCAATATCACACCACACACACACCGACACACGGATATAGCTCCAAATTACCTTAAGGCGACACCCATAACAGTTTTATCAAATAAAAATACAATACAAACTATGCTAAATATTTAGCCATATGCATATATTTATAAGTGAATGCATGGGCATGCCTTGAATATATAATAATATTAAAATTATAAATAAAATCAATATCTACTCACAATACACTAGAAGCTACTATGGCTGCTAGGTGGAGGAAGAAGGCTGACTCTGATCACCTAAACAATTATATTATGAAATTATTAGTGCAAATGCAAAATAAGAATTTAAAGAGTAAAAAACACTCTAATTTACGCCAAAAATATGGTAGAATTTTTCCCATATCTAAGATCTACCTAATCTGCAAAGTAGCTCAAATAACACTTTTATAACCAAGGGCCTCAGGCCCATATCTCAACAACGTCACACGACCCCTTCTGGGCCCGCCAAACCAGACAAATCCCAATAATTACACAATTTAGTTATAAGACTTAAAACTAACATTTTGCAAAAACTAGCTAAACTAACTTCAAAAATTCTATATTTATGCCCCGTGGTCCTTAACGACACTATTATGCTATTGCAAAAGGAATTATAATTTTTTAGTCACCCACAAATATTTTATGAATTTTTATCCTAAACCCGAAATTAAGTAAATAAAGCAATTTAGAGTTCGAGTTTACCTACGCCAATTCTGATACTTGGAACGCATCCGAGGCGTCTAAAAATGGTGGGTTGGACTGTAATTTTGACTCACTACCGAAGTGAGTCTGGCAGCTAACCTGTCCGGCTCGAAAATGCAAATTGAATGCCTATAGAATTTTCGCAAAACGAGAATACTTACACGAAGCTCACAATACTAGAAGTTAGAATATAATTTTTATTTAATTAAACAAGCTCAATAAAGGCTCGAAAAAATACTAAAAAGTCTGTGGGACCCACCAAAACTTTAGTGTTGAAAAATTATGAAGTTTATATCACCATGAAGCTCTCACCGAGTAAAGCGTGTCAGTAGTCTTAGAATCGCCGTGGGGTTCCCGGTTTGAGAGAAATTTAGCCCAAAACTCAAAATAGGCTAAAACTTCCTAGACTTAATTCAGACAAATTGCTCGATGAAAATTTGTGTTATTGGTGTCTTTGGAAAGCTCTCGAGGAGTAGAACACGTTTGGGACTAGACCCGGTCCAATTAGTGGTCAGATCGGCCAGAATCAGGCCAGGAAGTCTAAACAGCACGCTGACGATAGGGAGTCTTTGGCGCATTTTTTTGGCCACCCGAGGGGCCGTCGGCATGGGGGGAGCGGGGGGAAGTGGCTGGCCAGCAGTGGGGAGGGGAGAGGAGAGAGAAAAGAGAGGGAGAAGTGGGGAGGGCTGGACTCGCAGGGAGGGGAGAGGAAAAAGGAAAGAGACCAGTCCGATTCGATCAGTCCAACCCACTCCTGTTCGATTCAGCCGGTTTGATTCAGAGAGATCCAAAATTTAATTTTTACTCTGCCCTAGTGTCACGGGTCCACATCTTGGCCCAGATAGTAGTCCCTGCGATGCCTAGACTTCCACTCAATCTAGGCCAGCCTACTCGTATTCAAGGACCTTTCCCCTTATAGAGGATCTCAAATATTCTTATCGAGGGTCGTTTAGCATATTTAGCATGGAAACTGAATATTAATATTCCTTGTAGCATGATGTCGCCCCTCATCATGTACATCCTCAAGCATCTACTGAAAGCATGGCAATAAGCATCATTCGACCGTATAGCTAAATCCAAAGCCAATGTATAATATTTGTTCCCCTATACCAAGTAGCATCATCTGCCTTATATAGAAACCTTGGGCCTAAGAGACATGCGCACTACAAGCCCCTCGGCCTTGTAGTGTCCATAAAGCTCCTTCTTCATAGAGACACCAAGCTCCTCTCTCACTAGAGCACGATGCCCGCAACCTAGTACAATGAATACGTAGGGAGCTCACTTAGAGTCACGCCCTTGCGCCAGTGACCCAGGGGATGGTGGAGAGCTTTACACCAAACATAGCAACTAGCTGGGCCCGATTGTGCTCATCAGTGACCAACTAGTCACACCCCTCTAAAGAGCATTAGGAACAAAGTGGCCTCTGGCAGGAGGAGATATCAATATGTCTCAGTTGTCACACCCCCTCTACTTTTCCATATTTATGAAAGTGTCCGCCAAACTTCTCTTTCTTATTAATTGTACCCTCCAACCATCTCATAGGCATATAGCTTAGCCGGGTTTGGCCAATCTTCGTGGGGTAACGGGCTATGCCCATAACATTCTCCCCCACTTAGACAATCGATGTCCTCATCGATTTACCTCGAACACCTCTTGTCATCTCTGCCTCCTATTGAACAAAGCTCTCCCCAAATTTCTTGTGCCTTTTCATATTATTCATCATGTTTGGTTCTCACATATAAATCTCATGATGCTCTTATGTATCTTCATATCAACTTATGTGTGTCTTCATACACATTCTTCATGTCATCCTCATGTTATGATTGTGGCATAGCTGCCCCACTCGATCAATGATGGAATTACCATATTCTTCCTGTCTTCATACACATTCTTCATATCATCCTCATGTTATGATTGTGGCATAGCTGCCCCACTCGATCAATGATGGAAGTACCATATTCTTCCTTGGGACAGTACCATCTTCTTCCTTGTGACATTCTCCCCCACTTAGACAGTCGATAACCCTGTCGACTACAGTTGTCGTTGCGTTGCCTTCTAGTGAGTTCTCACTTTGGTTGATCTGTTCAATCGTCTACATACTCCCCTATTTAATTCTCTATGGTTCATTTTGTGATGGTTCTTTCGATCCTTCATTTCTTCGTTTTGTGATTTGCATGCTTCTGCATGCATACCATTAGGCCTTCGCCAAGTTATCCTCGTGGCTTTCTATTACGATTGCACCATCATGAGTACTTCGCAAAATAATCACAATACAAAACAATAGTGTTATACATGAACATAAGTATAAGGAAGTAATTGTATTTAATTTTGGGAGCAGTAACATGATATTATTATTGCCAATACTACACAATATGGTCATCATGTAAATAAACAGAGAAACTTACACATTGCCCATTTTGTGTATCAACGTGTTCCCCTCTGGAACTTGCATTATGCTTGTGGGACTCATTGCTCTAGTTAGGCTTACTCTCATTTCTTACTGCATACCCATTATTTGTATCTCTATCTGTTGGTGCTACTGCCTTTCGACGATAAGCAATTTTCTGCTACCAATTGCTTTCGCTCGTTTCGTTCTCTTCCTGTTTGGTTTTAATTCATCTTAAGCACAACCAGTGAGCTTTGCATTAATGTTCTCTTGAGGTCTCCACCTTTTGGCTAGTTCTCATGTTCCAATAGGGATGTGGTTAACACCTCAAATGGATACCATATTGCTCATGATTATCCTCTTCACCTGTAAAAAATTTCACAAGATTGTGTCAAGGGACTTCTCTTGTCCCACACACTTTTTATTTTAGTTTCCTCAGTGAAAAACACATGTATACAACTGCCACAATCATCAAGCTCATCTCATTATTACAACCTAAATACTTGGCCATTACAATTGCTTAGATTTCCCGCGGATGTCTAGAACTCTATTTGACACCACTATCATCACAATTGTGACCCCAAATCATTTGTTTACCCATAACTCGATTTCACTTGACAAGCGCTTAACCTTTTCTATGTATTCTCACTTCATAGTTATCCAAGGTGGCCTCAAGCTCTATTAGCTCACCCTCACTTTTAGAAAGCATGGCTACCATAGCCAAAAGATGTTTCATATAAGCATGGGATTTTGGGAGGTCTCAAGCTCTATTGGCTCACCCTCACCCTATATAGTTAGGCTATCACAGCCAAAGATATTCAATTTTCTCGTCCAATGCCTCAATGTGCTTTTCTCATTACACAAAGAGTGATGCGGACTGACTCAAGCTCTATTGCCAGTCCCATCAAAATTTGTCATGGGGTCATTACCCTCTCCTCAAAAGATTATCTCTTATGAGGCGTGTAGCCCCCCCTACATGGTATCACCATTTTTATCACAATGTGGCTCTCACAACCACCATCTCATAATAAGGGTCTAACTCAAGATTGTGTTGGCAAGCTTACGTCGTATAGGCTATAACCATCCGCATTATGACCTGGTTACCAGTACCAGACATTGAGTTTATAGGAATATTCATGCTACCATTTACCAATGCAACTTCATAGTGCTTGTATGCACGATTAGGCCTCTACCCTTTCTTGTGTTACCATAAGCCAACTCATTACATATGAATTTATATGTGGGTTTCTTACCCTTTCTAGGCTTATCTTAAGCCAATTCAATTTCTACGCAACATGATTTGGGATCCACCTATCCCTTTTTCAAATTCATCTCGTAAATGATTTTTGCTTCAACAGCTCTTAGCAAATATCTCCTCGTAATTAAATGGGATTCAATAGAATCCATACATAATCCAAACTTGCCATCAATGGCATTTAACAACTGTCTCATTTCAAGTTGCACTCTAGCAACAATTTCAGTTTCTATGTTATCCATAGAATAGCAACGTTCTTATCTCAAAGGACTCTGTTACATTTCTCATCCTTCATTTGAAGGTTATAGCAACCAACCGCAATGGTTATTCTCCAAGGGAGAAAACAACCGTCTCAATACCAATTAGGGTATTTCAAACCATCATTCTGAAGGTTTACATAACCGTTAAGCTATCTCAAATTTTCCATCTCTTTACCCACATAGAATACTTTACAGATTTAACAATCCATTAAGGTATTACATCCCATAATACTTTGAAGGCTTTCATAGCCAAGAAGTAGCTCCCGATTATTCTGGCTCTTAACCCAACTACGGTAAGCCACCATCTCAGTGAGATATGCCATCAATTTCACAATCTCTTAGGGATAACACACCTTATACCTCTAAAGACTTTCACAGTTTATTAACAATTCTCAATCATCTTATCAATCCTTAGGGCTTACTCATCCCCTCCCATCCTGAAGACTTTCACAGTCTTATAAGCAATCCCGACTTTTGTATCTCATTACCCGATAAGGGTCATTCACCATCTCAATGGTTTTAGGGCTACAATTTGTCCCATATTTTTTTTTCAACGTTTTCTCAATATCGATCATCTCATTTTTTACTGACCAAAGTCTCAAATGATGTTACTCGCTTGGCGAATGTTAATAGTCAATTTTGCATTAAGTTTTGCCCACTTTAGCATCCTTTACATTGAAAATCCTCAATTGGTGTACTACACTCTCGTAAACCACCCCTTAAGGACTTAATAACATCAAGAATACTCATTTGCACAACAGATCACTTATTCATTGTGCATGCCACAATATGTTACTAATGAGGACATCATGTCCTTCACCCATTTCGGGGTTATATACTCTGCTCACCCTTCCTCAAGGCGAACACACGATAAGCTTTCATTGCTTTATTTAATGACCATTGCCTTTCACCATTTATCTTTACTTTTGTGTCTCATATTACATCGTACAATGAAAGGTTTCTCAAGGAAGGTATTGATCATTATCCGTTACGAGCATTTGCCTTGCTCTGATATCAACTGTAACAGGTCCACATCCTAGCTCGGATAGTAGTCCCGTGCGGCGCCTAGACTTCCACCCAATCTAGGCTAGCCTACTTGTATTCAAGGACCTTTCCCCTTATAGAGGATCTCAAATATTCTTATCGAGGGTCGTTTAGCATATTTAGCATGAAAACTGAATATTAATATTCCTTGTAGCATAATTTCGCCCCTCATTGTGTACATCCTCAAGCATCTACTAAAAGCATGGCAATAAGCATCATCCGACCATATGGTTGAACCTAAAGCCAATGTATAATATTTGTTCCGCTATACCGAGCAGCATCGTCTGCCCTATATAAAAACCTCGGGCCTAGAAGACACGCGCACTACAAGCCCCTCGGCCTTGTAGCGTCCATGAAGCTCCTTCTTCATGGAGACATCGAGCTCCTCTCTCACTGGAGCACGATGCCCGCCGCCTAGTATAATGAGTACGTAGGGAGCTCACTTAGAGTCACGCCCTTGCGCTAGTGACCCCGGGGATGGTGGAGAGCTTTACACCAAACATAGCAACTAGCTAGGCCTGATTGTGCTCATCAGTGGCCAACTAGTCACACTTAAAGAGCATTAGGAACAAAGTGGCCTCTGGCAGGAGGAAACATCAATATGTCTCAGTTGTCACACCCCCTGTACTTTTTCATATTTATAAAAGTGTTCGCCAAACTTCTCTTTCTTATTAATTATACCCTCCAACCATCTCATAGGCATATAGCTTGGCCGGGTTTGGCCAATTTTCGTGGGGTAATGAGCTATGCCCGTAACACTTAAGACCCAAAATGAGGTCCGAAAATTTCTAAAAAATTACAGAAAATTTTAAAAAAAATTATGGAGTCCAAATATAATTTTTAATTTGCCACGTGGTCTTTAAATTAAATTTTAAAAATCGATAAAATTTATTGTCTTAAGAAAATCAAACTCGATTTTAAAAATTCAAAAAATTCTAATTTAATTTTCATAATATTTAATATAATAAAATATTATAATTTATATATATAATAATTATATAAAAATTTAAAGTGTTACAGAGGATTTAGGGGGTATTTGGTTTACCTATTGGGTACAGCTGACAGCTGATAGACACCCAAACAGGTAAATTGTGGTGTTTGGCAAGCTTAAAAAAATAGAGCTGATAGCTGATGGGTAACTGATATGATATCCATCAGCTGCAGTTTGTATCAGCTCTATTTTTAGAGCTGTTTCTCATCAGCTGATAGCTGATCTGATTTTATTTTTTATTTTGATCATATTATCCTTTTTTATTTAACTTGAAAATTAATATTATTAATATTTTTATTTTTTTATTTGTAATTTTAACATTTTAATTAACGTATTTTAACTTTGTTAAAATATTTTTTATTAATAACATAAAATATAAAATATTTATTTATATCCAAAAACTTAAAATTAATTATAAATTTTTCTATTAACAATAATAATTATTTTATTATTTTATCTATATTTTTAAAATTATTTAATTATCTTAAAAAAATAATTATTTTCTTATTTCAATAATAAAATAAATGATATAATATAAAAGATTAATAATTATATATTTATTTAAATAATATAATATATTAATTTAATAATTATATATTTAATTTAATAATAAAATAAATAATATAACGTAATAAATTTATAATTTTATATTTATTTAAATAATAAAATAAATTATATAATATATACCATTATTAGTCATTTCACATATTAACAGCAACAGCTAAATATAATTTTACCAAACACTTAATATGAATCAGCTATCATCAGCTATCAGTTATCGGCTATCAGCTAACAATAACAGCTATCAGTTGTATTCAACAGTTAATCCAAACAGGCCCTTAGTAGTAAGGGATTTATTTCTTAGTAGTGGAGGTGGTTAGGATATTACAAAATTAAATTTCTTTTTTTCCCACAACCGTTGGACATTATTTTGCGTATTCCAGTAAGTAATCGAGAAATTGATGATATTCTTATGTGGCAATTTACTAAGAAAGGGATTTATAGTGTTAAGTCCGGTTACAACTTGTTCTCTTCTAACTTCTCACACAGTCTTAACTCTACTTCTCATTTCAATTGGCGAGGGTTGTGGCCTGTTGATTTGCCTCCAAAGTGCAAAACTTTGGTTGGAGAGCATGTAAAGTAATTCTCCCAGCTAAAATTTGTCTTCTTCAAAGGGGTTTGGATATTGACCCGCGTTGTTTATTTTGTGGTGAGGAGGAGAGCATTTATCATGTCCTTCTTTCTTGTCCTTTTGCATCAAATTGTTGGAACATTGTTGGGTTCAATTTAGCTTCTTCAGCTTTGTCTTTTAGGGATTTTTTTCTTCAATGCCCTCTCGGCAAATAGTTTGGAGAAAGCTATTAGGATTGCAATGGTTGCATGGAGTATATGGGCTACATGGAATTTTATTCTTTGGCACTCTAAGTTTAAAACTTCTCAGATGGTGGTCAATGAAGCTGAGAAATTCTTATCTGATTGGAGACAAGCTCAGAGTTTAGGCAGAATAATCTTATCAGCTAGTGTGCCTGTTATTGTTAGGAGAACTTGGACCAAGCCTACAACTGGAAATCTCAAGTTCAACGTCGATGCAACACTTTTTCAGGCAATGAATAGTTCAGGCTTTGCTGCAGTTTTGCGGAATGATCAAGGAGCTTTCGTCAGAGGTGTGTCAGGTCCTTTTCTTGGTCTTTATGAGGTGAAGGTCGCTGAGGCAAATGGGTTTACGAGAGGCTCTGCCATGGCTTCTTGATCTGCAGCTTTCCCATGTTGAAGTAGAAGTTGATTCTCAGCTTATTTTTTATGCTTGTCAGTCAGAGGTAGAGGATCGATCTGTCTATGGCTCTATTATTCAAGATTGTAACTCCCTTGTTTGCCAGGGGATGTTCTCTTTCAGTTGGGTTTACAGAGATGCAAATAGGGTGGCTCACTTTTTAGCTAGGGATGCTATTATACAAGAAAATATCAGAATAGAAACCGAATTTAGAAACGGATATCGGTTTATAATTTGAAACGGATTTTGAAACGGAAATCTGGTAGAACAACTTAAATACATTAAAAACCAAATAGCAACTGATTAGAAACCGAAATTAGAAACGGAAACTCGTCGGTTTCTAAATTATGAAGAACATTTTGATGGCAAATTTAGCAACTGTTTATAAACCGATTACAAACCGATTTTTGAAACCGAATAATTTTCCGTTTCTAATATTTGTCATATTAGAAACCGAATATATCGGTTCCTAATTTCTTTCACTTTAATTTAGAAACCGATTTCATTCGGTTTCAAAATAAAAGTATTATCTATTTATATTTAGAAACCGATTCGTATCGGTTTCAACATTCATATAATTTCCATTTTATTTACTAAAAATTAAAGTCTGTATAGAAACCGATTCCTATCGGTTTCAATTTTCCTTTGTTATATTTAGAAACCGATTTATTTCGGTTTCAAAATAAATCTAATCATTAATTTTATTTATTAAATTTTAAGGATAAATTAGGAACCGATTCATATCGGTTTCTAATTACCTAAAAATTTAGAAACCGATTTATATCGGTTTCAAAAGTAATAATTTCTATTTTATTTACTAAATTTTAAAATAAAATAGAAACCGATTCCTTTCGGTTTCTAATTACTCAATAAATTTAGAAACCGATTGCTTTCGGTTTCAAATTTTACTTAAAACGTTAGAAACCGATTCCTATCGGTTTCTATTTTCTTTTATTATATTTAGAAACCGATTTATGTCGGTTTCTAATTGAAAGTAATTTAGAAACCGATTGCTTTCGGTTTCAAATATTAAATTGTTCTCTAATTATATTTATAATTTCTATATTATTTACTAAATTTTCAAAATAGAAACCGATTATTATCGGTTTCTAATTTTTTCACTGATGCTTAGAAACTGATAACTTTCGGTTTCAAAATTTATCGATTATATATTTGATTTAATAAATTTTAAAGTAAAGTTAGAAACCGATTTCTGTCGGTTTCAAAATCAATGAAATTTTAAAATAAATTAGGAACCGATTTATATCGGTTTCTAATTCTTTTAGTTATATTTAGAAACCGATAGCTTTCGGTTTCAAAAATTAAAGTGTTATCTAATTATTTTTATTTAATTTTAATTTTAATTATATAGAATTATATTAATTTTATTTTCATAAAACTATAGGGGATAATTTAATTTCAAATATATATATTATATTAATTTTTTTTCAACTATATTAATTTTTTATACCATTCTAGAGAAATGTCTTTCATAAACTTACGCTATTAAAATAATTTAAATCAATAATTAATTATATTTATAAAAATAAAAAAATATTTACAAGTAAATACTAATTTAATACTAGCTCCATTCTATGTCAATAATTTTTAAAATTTTTTATAAGAATTAAAAAATTATTGGATAAATATTTTTATAAAAATAATATTAAAAATTAATTAAAATTTCTTTATAATATCATTGAAATGTAAAAATATGTGAAAAAAATAAATATATTGAGAATAATAATAATTAAAGTAAAGTTAAAAAATAATTAATATTTTCATAATTTTATAAAATAACAAATAAAATAGAAATTTTTTTTTTAAATGAGAGTGCTAAATTACATAAAACTACGTAGTTTTAAGGATAGGTGACCTTAACAAACCTAAAACACTCCTCTTTCTTCATTGCCGCCTTGCTTCTTACAGTTTCGATCACTCCTAGACGCGACGCCTCGGTTGAACGAGTGTCTTGTCGACCCTTGGATAGTCGGTGCTTCAACTACTCGGATTATCCGTTGTTTACATACCGATTTATTTTTACATCCCGATCTCTTATTTCCATTGATTTATAGGCATCAATAAATCATTGAAATTTGAATATCCTTGCTTTCAAGTATTCATCTTTTTATATTTATACTGATTCTGAAGTTGCTTCTTTAATGCCTCTTTGTGAGGCATTTGGGTCCCTTGTTCCTACATCAAGTAACAAATCAAGCTCGGTGATGACCCTCGATTTACATGGTTTTTCTAATGCTTTTCTCTTTCTTCTTCGTCTATGGAAATTCTATAGACCCCTCTCGACCAGTGGTTGTCGGAAGGAGGAGCATTTGGAGGTGGGCTTACCTTGGAGTATCTTTTATTTGCGCAATAGCCGCATTGCATCATATAATTCTGCTTCAAATGAAATCAACAATGATTCATCCATTTCAACCAACATCCGATAAGCGGTATATATTGATTTTTATCCCAAATTACGAGCTTGGTATTGTCAAAACAAATCTGTGTTGCTTCAACGATTCTGGACTCTCACTGGAAATCCTGTTCATCAGTTGCTAACAAAATTTTAAACATGATTTACTCAAAAATGACTAAAACGGTGTCTTCTTGGGAATTTGTCAACATTATCGAGCAACATTTATCCGGTCCGCGTCAAGTAGTGGAGAAGATCCTTGCAGAGACCCATGCTTCTGCATGGGAAGTGTTAGAGGCCATCCCTTTTGTGCTTGAGGCGATTGACTTGTGCTCATGGAAGGCTTTCATCTCGGGACTTGACAACGAGTTAATAACGGCTAGCTTCTCTTATTTGCTCAATAAATTTTTAGATTTTCTTTTCTTCTTTTTGATTGTGTTGATTTGATTAATGCATTGCTTTGGATTGAAATTTCCTTTTGTCATTAGCGTAAAATCGGACATGTTTATTGGAAGTAAAATTGAAGTCTCTGTATGATGTGTTTTTCAATTAATCAGATATGAACACAAAGACCTAAAAAGTTCTTGGATGCTTGCAGCCCGAGGGACCTCATTGACTTTCTTCCTGCATCTATTGGAGCTATCATCGATTTACTTTCTGCGAAGTTACTCGGGTACATGGAAACCAGTTCCCAATGAATGGAACAGATTGGCCTAGTCCAAAGAATTGTCCTTTCATATGTCGAGTCCGAAATGAAAGAAATACTTTACAGGTGAGTTAAATTTCCAAGTTCCTCTGGTAGGGTTCACTGGATACTTTAAATTTTATGTTGTCCTACTATAACAATAATCTATTCTAATTTCATTTTGACTTGACAGCTTATATATGGGTAAATATATAAATCAAATTTCACATGAGCAACAACAAAGTATTGTGCAATGAAATGTGCACCTTAGTTTGTGCATTTAAGTTATAAATGGTAAGGCCGCTTTGCTGTTATGGTCTCAAGAAGATTCTTTAGATGGGAGAATTCTATCTTTGATGTTTTTGCTTGAAGTGGTTATGCTCTTGAGATTTGATCTGCAGCTCCTTCGATTGCAAGCCTTAAACTTTTACTCTTGCATTAAACAATGGTCTCTATAGCTAGAGATCAATTAGACTATTCCTTTTTATTTTGACTATTAATGGTGTTCGGGACAATCGCTTGGGATATGGCTCCTTTTGGAGTGAGCCTTGTTTTGTTGGGGCCTTTCCTTGGTGAAAACTGTTGCTACCTCCTAGTTTGTATTTAGTGTCTTTTTGGTTTTCTCCTTGCCATTGTGGAATCCTTTTGATTTTGGTGCCATTTGGCTAAACCGTTTCTAATAATTGGATGCATATTATAAATTAACCGATAACACATATAGATCTGTTGCTAATGATTAAGATTACTTATTTTCTTTGCTACTAACTTTTTGTAGCTGCAGGCGTTCACTGTCATGCTTCCATTGCCAATGGCACTCCGTCGATTTAACCATTACTTTCAAACTCAACCAGGCCTTGACCACATTCATTACGTAGTTGGGCGGCATTGGAGAATTGTGCATCAGGTTGCCCTTGGCCCGATGTTCCTATCATTGGTTCTCTGTGGATCTCAAGCATCAATTTTTACCCTAGCTCATCACATGGATCATCTTCATCGCATCCTATTGCGCTCATCGGAGGCAATGGAGGAAGAGATTCAACAATTGCATCGGTGTTGCAACGCTCAAAGATAGTTTGGTTGCAATGGAGGAGAGAGACCGACAACGCGAGTTGATGCTAGAGGAGAGATACAGACAACGTGAGCAGACACTGGAGGAGCGCATGCAACAAATGATGCAAAACATGATGGCACAAATGATGCAGGGTACGCAGTTTACAGCCCCAACTCCAGATGCGACTCATCAGGATGATGGTAGAGAGGCTGATAGTGGTGATGAGTGATGATCTTGTTAATGACAAGTAGCTTGTTTTTTTTGTTATTATGATATTTTATTTTTCCATACAGTACATTATTGTCATAACCCTTCACTGTCATATTTATATATAATATTGACTGATATTTGATATTTGACAGCCTGATATTGTAAATATTATGATGTTGAGCATTTAAAATTAATATTATATTATATGCTTCAATACAGGAAATAATATATTAAATAAAAAAATAAAAATTTTCTACTAGTAATTTGAAACGGATTAAAAACGAATTTTTCCGTTTCTAATCCAATAACACAAGGATCGGTTTCAGAATTTAGAAACCGATTTGAAACGGAATTTCTGTTTCAAAAAAATTGAAACCAAAATATCCGTTTTTAAATTAAAACGGAATTTGAAACCGAATATATGTGGTTTCTAAATTTGAAACGGAATAGTGGTTTGAAAATAGCTTCAGAATTTGAAACGGACGCCATTTTCCGTTTCAAATTTATTTAGAAACTTGTGGATTTAAAACTGAATATTTCGGTTTCAAATCGGTTTCTAAATGTATTTAGAAACCGATTTTCACTGATTTGAAACCGAATATTCGGTTTCAAATCTCCTTTTTTCTTGTAGTGAATTACCTTGTCTTGCATTACTACTTGGGTTTCACCTCCCATTCTATCTGTAACATTTTGGCTCTTGATGAGTATGCTTAATAAAATTGTTTTTCTGCCTCGAAAAAAATTTAAAAAAAAAAATAAATCATGATATGTTTATATAGAAAGAGGATTTAATCTCAAATCAATAAAATTAATCAATACTACAAATAACATAATGTGTGCGTATATTCATATAAAAATAAATTAAAATATCATTTTTATATATAATTAATTATGATAAATTATAGTAGATAGATAAAGCCATGTGGCACACTTTTTTAACGAAATAAATAAAAGAGCACCAATCAATTGAAAATTAATGGGAATTTTGTAAATTATTTATATATATAAAGGTAAAATAGGAGAGCCAAAGCTTAGATTAACTAAACAACAAAAGGGCAAATGAAAGGCGCTTAGTGTAGAAGCCGGGGGTGAATACCTCAGAAGGATCCGCCAGATACCGAGTCTCAACAGGTAAAGGAGGTCGTCAATGATGCCAATAATATGCGCAGAAATTCATCTCACTGAGTATATTCGCTTCCCAATCCCATGTGATAAATTGTCAAATGGAACACACTAGGGAGTACAAGCTAAGATTAGGCAGCTCATCGTTTCTCATCTAGGGATAGCAGTGGGATGAATTGGGAGTGACATCGCTGTTTCTATCTCTGCCGCACAAAAATTTAGAATCCAGGCGGAGATTTTTTCATCTGGCAGCATAGGCAAATTTCTCTACAGAATTTTTTTTATTTTAATTTCTTAATATATAATATAAATTTATTTTTTTAAAAATTAAACTATAAATTCTAAGTTTTAAACATAATGTTAATAATATATATATATATATATATATATATCAAAGTAGATCAAATTGGGTCGGCAAACTTTTGCCGTTCCTGCTCTCGCCCACGTTACCACAGAAAGGTTATCACATTCAAACGAGCCTTTGTCCCCAGCCAGTCTAAAGACCCTGAAGATTCAGCTGCCGCCACTGAGAAGCGATCTAAGTTCGATGCGAAGCCACAACATCAAAGGCCCGAAGCATCACGAAGCAGGCCCCTCCATATGTGCAAGCATCCGCTGGCGTAAAAGGTCCACTAGGGTTCAACCTGCCTTTGTTGAGTTTGACGATTAATGTTGAGTTTGAGGCTAACATGTTACTAGTCCGGTCACTTTCTGATAGGTACGCTGTTGCAGCCTATTACACGCAAATTAATGTGGCGTGGGGATTGGTACTGGGACGAAACCCTTTACGACAATTGTTGTCCTTTGCACAGCCATGCATCAATGTACTTTCACCACTTATTTGAGTACTGCCAAACATTTGCTTGGTCATAAAGAAATTTATGGTCTACAGAGGTCATCAACTCATTATCAAGCAGTCAAATATGGAGGAATTTAAATCAAAGTTAGCCACCTAGCTTGCTCTATCAAGCAGGCAAGATTATCAGTTAAAATAAAGGATTTATATATATATATATATATAAAATAACAAGTTCTTTATTAAAAAAAATACTTAATTAAAATAAATAAAAAGAATAAAATTAATATATTTATAATAGAAGATATAGAATTTATTTGAAATTATTATTAAGAAAATTATTTTTTAAATATATTAATTAGAGAATATTAAAAATAATTTAAAATTAAATTTAATAAATTTTAATTATAAAAATATTAAAATAATAAAATAAATTTTTTAAATTATTTTTTTAATAATATTTAAAATAATATTTTTATTTTAAAAAAATAATTTGAATAATCTAAACTCAATATTAAATAGACATATAATGTCTTCAGTGATGCTGGTATGCATAAATATTATTTATAGTGAAATCTGAATTTATTTAGAAATCAGATTAATAACTGAAATTAGATGAGTAATTAATTACATTTATTAGTTATTGCTTAATTTTAAATCGTTAGTTGAAGATGAAATTTTGTGGAATTCCAAAACAATAGAAAGAGAGAATACGCACCACACGTTACAGTCGTAATAGCCACGCAAAGCACATAATTATTATTTTTTAATGGCCGCACACCGAAAGAGAACATTGCATAAATATTATTTTTTAATTATAATATTAATTTAATAATTATTAAATTTAATAATTATTAAATTTTATTCCCATGTTAAAAATCAAGTTTATAGCAATTTTTTTATTTTTTTGTTTTTCTAAAAATAGCGCTCCAAATGGTGATCTATGGTTCACGGTTAAGTTGCTTCGTTGCCCTGATTTAGCCCACCACAAGAAAACTTACTATCCAACTTGAGATTGGTATTAAGGCGTTGAGAAAGGGTATAATATTCCAACTCTATTAACATCCTCACTGAAGGCAATATTTAGTCTCAGCTTAGTTTGGGATCCAACTCGGGTTGAAAACCTCCAACCCTATAGTGCCTACCAGCAAGCAACCACGTTCTGTGGTGAGTTTATAATGGTAGCATCTCATAGAAAATGCACCTTCCTATGCCGTCTATAAATCCATTTCTTATTCTGAGTTCTGTATTTCCATAACTCCTAATACCATTTTCTTTTCATCATTAAAGCTATTGTTGAGGCATATTATTATGGAGTCTTCTAAGCCACAGTATCACGCAGTTATATTCCCTTTTATGTCCAAAGGCCACACCATCCCACTCCTCCACCTAGCCCACCTCCTCCTCCGTCGTGGGACTGCCGTCACTGTCTTTACAACTCCGGCCAATCATCCTTTCACTGCTAAATTTCTTTCCAATACCACTGCCTCTATTATTGATCTTCCTTTCCCTGAAAATGTACCTGAAATCCCTTCAGGCATCGAAAGTACGGACAAACTACCCTCCATATCACTATATCCTCAGTTTGCTCTTGCCACCGAACGTATGCAACCGGACTTTGAAAGGGAGCTAGAAAGTTTCCCAGTTGTCAACTTCATGGTGTTTGATGGCTTCCTGTGGTGGGCTGCAGAGTCTGCTGTGAAGTTTGGTATTCCAAGACTGTTATTTTATGGTATGTCCAATTACGCCTCTGGCCTGTCAAAAGTTGTAGCAGAGAGTAGGGCCTTGTTTGGGCCTGAGTTAGATGACGAGTTAATCAATGTGAGTGAGTTTCCATGGATTAAGGTTACTAGAAATGATTTTGAACCGGTGTTCAGAGACCCCGAATTAAAAGGTCCTCACTTTGAGTTCCTGGTAAAATCATTGACAGGAGCATCAGTAAGTAATGGTTATCTATCAAATAGCTTCTACGAACTTGAACCTGTTTTCGTCGATTACTGTAACCGCAGTACGCGAAAGACCTGGTGTGTGGGGCCCTTGTGCCTAGCCAATACACCACGGGTTGAAACTGATCCACAAAAGAAACCCACTTGGATTCAGTGGTTAGATGAAAAGCAAAAGCAAGGAAGCTCGGTCCTATACGTGGCGTTTGGATCTCAGGCGGAGATCTCAGCAGAACAGCTCAAGGAGATAAGAACTGGTTTGGAAGAATCTAGGGTAAACTTCCTGTGGGTTATAAGGGAAAAAGAATCAGAGTTGGGAGATGGGTTTGAAGAGAGGGTGAAGGAAAGAGGAATTATAGTGAGGGATTGGGTGGATCAAATGGAGATATTAATGCACCCAAGTATACAAGGGTTCTTGAGCCACTGTGGATGGAACTCAGTACTAGAGAGCATATGTGCAGGGGTGCCAATTCTTGCATGGCCCATGATGGCAGAGCAGCACTTAAATGCAAGAATGGTGGTGGAGGAGATAAAAATAGGGTTGAGAGTAGAAACCTGTAATGGATCAGTGAGAGGGTTTGTGAAATGGGAAGGTTTAGAAAAGATGGTGAAGGAGTTGATGGAAGGAGAGATGGGGAAGAAGGTAAGAAAAAAGGTGAACGAGTTTGCAGAGATGGCCAAGAAAGCTATGGAGGAAGGTACTGGCTCATCCTGGCGCACGTTAGACATTCCTCTTCAGGAGTTTTGCCGTAGCAAAGATGACGTGAATGAGAATGAATAGTGTCTTTTTTTTTTCATCTTACCCTGAAAATTATAATAATATAAGGGTTTATTTTATACGCTAGAATTAAAAATAAGAAAGATTATAGAGTGCATTTTGTGTGTATGTATTTTTTTATCTGAATATAAAATTTTATTTTCTTCAAATTAAGAAAAATTATTATTTTATTTTTTAAAAAATATTATTTTTTATTATTATTAATTCACACAATAATTTTCGTAAAAATAATTACAATTTTAAATATTTAAAACTTGTTGATCATGGATTTACATTATTAGGATAATGAAAATTCCCATCAACATTTTGTGCATTTAATAAGGCAAAATTTTACCTATGTTTTAAGCTTCGTTCAGATATATCAAGTGAGAAATTAAAAAAAAAAATTAATTGACAAGAAAAAATTACTTATAAAGAAAAATATAAATAAATAAAACAAATTATTAATACTTTCACACCATCACTCATAAAATAAGTCTTATATTATTAAATTTAAAAAAACAAATTTTTTTTTTTTATGGGTGATTGATACTATATACAGTGCAACCTCTAATCTGCCAATAAATAGACGTCAAGTGAGCGGTTAGAAAAAAAGGACAAAGAAATAATTGAGGACGGCTTAGTTTACCTAGTCAACCAATCGGTCGGCTGCTGCTTTTGACCAGTTTCCAGTTCTTTCCAAAAAAAAACAAAAAAGCCAGTTGCTTTTTGGCAAATTTTAGAAAGCATGCATTCCCTAATTCATATAGATTTAAGATGATATAAAATTATTAATGTTGTGCTTGCATTGAAGAAAAATAAGGAAGGGGGCAAATTTTGAGAAGAAAATAATTTTATTTTTTATTTATTTATATTTGATTAAAGAGTAAAATAAAAAGAAAAAAAATTTAAAAGGAAAATAAAAATTTGATTTCACTCTTTATTTTTTTTAAATTAAAAAAAATAAAAAAAAATATTTAAAATTATAAAAATATTTTTTTATGTTCATTTTGAACATTTAAAGATAATATTATAATTTTATTACTTTCAAAAGTATCTTTGGTCTCAATATTTTTTTAACTAAACATAAAATAAGAAATTTATTTTCCTCATTAATCATTATATTTTTTATTTTTTTCCACCCAAAAATAATGTAATTCTTTTATTTCTCTCTAGGTTTTTAAGAGAGAAATATCTTTTCCCTATCGGAGAGAAATAAATTTAAAAAATTAATATCATTAATATTTTTTAAAATTTTTAATTAAAAACATTTTAAATTAACAAATTGACTGGGTTAGCGGGTCAAGATCCAATTATCCAGTCATCCTAATTTTTTCTTTTCAAACTTACTATCAAATTCAATGAAAAACCGACTGAATTTTATGTTGGAATCATTTAAAATTCCGGCCATCATTTGCATTCCCAGACATCTCTACCGGTCATCATGAATTCCGCCTCGCAGCTCGTACCCGACGTCACCTGCTCTGCCTTGCCATTAACCATCCTTTATTACGGTGTCAGACATTGAACAAACGTTACGGCAATGATAAACAAGATGACAACAGGAAAAGAATTACAAATTTATCTGCATTTTAACATTGTGTTTGAAAATTAAAATTTCATAAAAATTTAATTTAATTTAATTGATTTTTTTATTAATTCTTATGTTAAAGAATTTAATTCTTTTTAGTTAATAAAATTTAATTTTAAAAAAATTAAATAAAAAATAATATAATTATGTAAGAAATGAATTATATTCTGTTCTTAAAAATATTTTTTTTCTTAACGAAGTTTAAATGATTGTTCTGATAGTGTTCAATTTAATATTTATATTAAAAATTAAATTCAATAACTTTTATAACAAAATTTATATATTTAAAATAATAAAATTCATTTGAATTATATTTTTTGAAATAATTGATAAATGAAAAGGATATATTTTTTATTTTTCCTTAATTTATAAAGAAAATATATAAATTAAGTAGGATATTTTAATTTTTTTAAAAAATATTAAATAAATTATATTCTTGTAAAATTACATCATTTTTTATATAAAACATTTTTCAAAATAACTTATAATTTTAATAAAAAACTAAATTTTAATAATTTTAAAATTTTCAAACGTACACTATTAATAAGTTAGCATTAATTGATTTTGAATGCAATTTCATGTCTGTCATTTTTCTTTAAAAAATGGGTATATTATTAAAAATATTTTAATATTTGGATTAACCTATAATTGTTTAAAATTTCAAAAATTAAACATTTTATATTTTAAAATTTTTTAAAAAGTTCGGGTAACGTCTAATAATCTCGTGTGTTCAAGACAAATATTAATTTAGAGGTTGCGACGATAATTAATATTTTTGTAATTGAAAATCATGAATTTATATTTTTGTACAGTTGTGATAAAAAAATTGAATATATATATATTATCAATTTATAGATTAGTTTATACTTTCTTTTTTATGAAAGATTTGACTATGTTAAAATCATATTCAATTTACTTTTAACTTAGATAAAATATCAAAATTATCTCTTTGATATATTAGAATAGAGAAACTTCTGTTTAGGTTTTGTCATACCTTATATTTCTATAAGGCATAACATGATTTTATAATATACTTAATGAATTATCGAACTTTACCTACCGATAACTCATTAAATACATTATAATGAATTTTAAAATAATTTTATCGTCTTTTAAAGGTGATAAGCACTTTTAACAAGTATTAAAAACTTTTATTTGAAGTATAAAAGCCAGGTGAAATTTTTGATCATTTTTATTTTTTCATAAATTTTGTAAAAATTTTAGCAGAGTGCCATCTATGATTAAGAAAAACAAAAAATTTTAAAACCTGTAAAAAGTACTTCCAATTATTTTCAATCACAATTCCCAACCTCCAATATATTAACACAATTCAAATCAACACAATTCAACTCAACTTCCATAATTTACAATGTTTTCAAAACACTTAAATAAACTCATCCATATTGCATTTAAAAATATTTAATTTACTTTCATAAGTTTAATTTATAAACATAAAATCTAAAAATAATACTATTATAAAATTACTGTACAACTGCTCAAGATCAATTACAAAACATACATACAGTCATATACATTAAAATAAATATATACAAAATGATATAATTCAATACCCGACAAAAATCTAAAAGTGAAGTACTTTTAGTCCTTAGCAACTTACCTGCTGCTTTACCAGTCTCTCTACCTACGACAGCAACGAAAGCTATCGCTGAGTACAATTACTCAGTGGTGCACAACATAACAAAATATAAATTTATGCATATATTAAATCATGATTAGTCCAAATACAGTATTAGAATTGATAAACAGATATAAAACATAATTTAGAATTTTAATCAAAGAAATTTTCACTTCAGAAGCCATAAAACAATTTTTATAAAATCACACAGTTATATCATGTCATCGATATATTTTTCATCTCAACAGCCAAAGGCTTATGAAGAATACCAAGGCTAGCTAGCTCAAATCTATGGGTACCCATTCAAATTTCTTCCTCTATAAGCACGCACCTCAATACTTCAGCAAGAGAGGGAGTACAAAACTATTTCCTCCCACTAGTCAAGCTAGTGAGGAATTCAAACATTTGATCATAACACAATGATTTTAAACTATTTTAACAATTTTCTAAACATTAAAATGTCAACTATTTACATACAATTTATTTTCCCAACCATTTGAGTCAATAGCATATATATATCGTTTCAATAGAATTATTCGATACAAAACAAGTCATAAATAATTTTCACGATTCATTCAATACAATTTCAAAACAAAATTCAAAAAGACATCATATGTTGTGCACAAACCTCTTACAAGTCGCCTCTTGGCCTTGACTCGGTGTCTCTTGCTCTTTCCCAGTATCCTTCTCAACTAAAACACATAATTCACAGTGTTTCAGTATCACAACTTATAATAATTCCAATAATAAATTTTATATCTACTTAATTGCACCCCTAAATTTGCTTAAAATAGCTCTATTTAAACTTGGTATTTTAGGGTTACTATTCATGTCACTATTCAAGTCAAAATATTGACTTTTTCATGCTCAATAGGTATGTGAATTTCAATTATTCCCACATACCACATTTTGAGTGTCTAATTTATTGGTCTTGATTGCCATTTAAATTTTCTAGATCTCCTAAGAGAAAATTCAATTCTCCAATTTTGGTGCCCTGTTTTGCACTGTTCTATTGATCTAGTTACTGTGGGAATTTGGCTAAGTGTTCTTCATAAAAGTTATTCCTTATTGTCTTATCTTTAATTCTCTTTTTGAATCACTTCATTTGGAGTTTTGTAACCCAAGATATGGTTATTTTTTTAAAGCTGACCGGATTAGTTCAAACCCAGAATTCTGGGCACTTTATTGGTTCTGGCAGTTTTGGTGTGCTGACTGCAGCTCACTTTTTGGATGGTTTATGATCAAAATTTGGGTTTGTGTTCTTCATCAAGGTTGTAGTGCTATGTCGCAGCTTTCCATCGGTATAAAATTCAGGTCATTTGGACCTTCCTACACCAAGTTATGGCCAAATGAACAAACACTGTTCATTTAGTTATTTTTGTACAGTGGCAGTGCACATTACCCAGATTTGACCTAATTGTTCACTATCTTAATGTCATTTTCTGGGCATGGTTTCCACATGAAAATTGTGTCATTATGTGTCTACTTTCATATCCAATTGGCCTTATACCAATTGGGGTGGCAGAATTAGAGTTTTGATCCTTGAAAAGGACCTAGGTCAAACTGCTAGATTGTGACTCTTCACTAATCCGAATTGTATTTCATTTTCACTCATTCAAACACATCACAATTGGTCCCAATTGACCATTTCTAGCCTCAATTAGGGTTAATTGCATCAATTGACTATTTCTTCCAATTTTTCTCCTAAATTTCAAGATCTCAAGAACCCTAATTGTGTAATTCATGCAACTAATGAAATTAAAGTGCATAATCTTAATCTATGGGACGAACATGTGTCACCCATGTCAGTGCCACATGTTCACCACGTCAGCATCACTTAATAGTAACAAACGATTTAAACCATATTTGCTAAAAGAGGAAAATACAGCATATCAAATTAACAAAAACTAAACCATAGTCCCTCATTCATCTAAGTGCGAAACTACATAGTATTTTTTTTGTACTTATTCTAATAATAAAACATGCAATATAATCATGATTCTATTACACATTTAATTATATCATATCAAACATGGGTGAATACCAATAGTAATAATAAGAAAAAGAAGAAGAAAAATGAAATTAATATCAAGACTGTCTGTTCAACAGTTTCAACACTACAACATTTGTAATAAATGAATCTGACTGCTGAGTAAGAAACCCAATCTATCTATTTATATACATAAAACGGGATTTTTTTTTTCTAGGGGTGTCTAAGTGTCACTCCACAATCCTTCTTCTTAGTTTTGTAAAATTGTAAGTGTCACTCCACAATCCTTCTTCTTAGTTTTGAAAATTTGTTTCCTTTGTCTAAGCTCACCTAAGAATGTATTTAGTAGAAGGTTAAATAGGTAAGAGTTAAATATTAATTTTGTAAGTTTTAATATTTGAAGATGATAATTATTAATTTAGCCCTTTCAAGGTTAACTTAATCCCTTCAACGTTAACATTTAACCTAAAAATTTTTTTAACAAATTTTAAAAAGTTGACAATTTTTTATTGGCTTAATTAAATAAAAAACTTTAACCCTATTCTAATAATAATTTTTTTTTGACCAAACTAAATTGAAAATTAGTGGCTCATTTTTTTAAACTTTTTAAATAACAAAAAAAAATCAATTTTAAGAAAAATTAAATTATAAGTGAGATACACATGACATTTAGGCTTAAATATTACATTCGTTATTGACCGCTATATCTAAATGTTACACTTTTAAAAATTAATATTTTTTATTTTTAAATTTTATTTTAAATAATAAAAATAAAAATTAAAAAATAAGTTACATTGTAAGTAAAATTCAAGACATAGGTTTAAATATTATATCTATCATTAACCTCCTAAATCTAAATGATGATGCATTTATCACTGTATAGGTGGCATTATAGGTAATACTCTGCAAGTTTTTGTTTGAACTTATATGTATGTTCTAGAAGAATTAAATTTCAAACAAACTAGTCACATAACTGAAACAATGAGAACAATCTTTTCATGCAAATACTAGCAGAAGGTTAGGGGCATGAGTGGAATTCTTGAAATTCAACGTACAAGTGTTGAATGAAGGGGCCCCAATAAATGTTTGTCGACTAAAGTATGGAAAAGATTCTTCCACTCAAAAATAATCACTCGCCAATTTTCTGTCATTAATACATATATATATATATATATATATATATATATATATATTATGCTATGTTTGATGTAATTTTATATGCAAATCCCTCCTTTAGTTCCCTACGTCTCTCTATCTTCTTTCTTGATAAAACAAAAATTAACAACTTTATACCAATCCTGCGAATGGATCCTATTGTGGTGCACCATTTCTTCACCCTCTCAATAAGTTCAAACAACCCCATAATAAAATGAGCTTTTGAAAAAAAAAAATATTTCTCTATAGATATAATATTATTGTTTTAACTTAATATATAATTTCATTCAAACTTAATATATACGATAAATATATTTAGAGCATAGTGTAAATTTTTTTTATGTTATAATCTCATTCTAATTTAAATAATAATTGTATGGGCCTGTTTTACTAATTAAGAAATTTTAGTAACTCTTTTTTATTAGATTTTTATAATTTCAGTGTTATTTTATTTTTTATAATATTAAAAATATGTTAAATCTCATTTATAATAGAACTAATAGAATCTTGAAATTAATAGACAAATCTTATTTTATAATTTTTTTTACTTCTTAAAAAAAAAAAACTTGAAAATGATGTAAGATTACTTAACAACAACAATAATAATAATTAATTACCCATAGGATGATGTGGAGTGGTAATGGAGTGGAGTGATTTATGACTCTATGAAATTGTCCTACGAAACTGCCTATTGATAAGTTGGGTTACATTCTATTTCAAGCTCCATCAATGAACACTACTATAATAATAGCTGTAACTGGCTCTAAGTTTAATTTTTACTTAACATTATTTCCCAAGTTTTGGTTGGGTTGAGGGATTTTTTTGTCTTCCATGCTTATTGGATAGCAGCTTGTTGCTTTCTGTTGCAATTGTGGGATATTGATGCAGCTGCAAGTATGAACATGCATGGGTAATCAATTTGTCTTTGATTGCATTTGTTTCGCAAAATGAATTCTAAAAATCTATTATTTTGGTCTTGAGTTTGAAGCTAGACATCACCACTAGGTCTAGGGCTCATCTATGTGTAATAAGGATATTATGATCTCCTCTGCTTTTGCTCTCTATTTATCTTTGTTTCGGCTAGGAGATTCAAGCATCATAATGATAAGGAAGTGCGTCTCTTTTTCTTTCTTGGTTGGTCTTCATAGCATTGGCTGGTATTTAAATTCTAGAGCTTGTTCGAGGTCATTTGTGGTTCATCTGCTCCTAATTGTTGAAGTTGTTGATATCATTATTAAATGTATATTTGGGCGTGCAGTGGATTGTTTCAGTTTTGCCTTCTGTTGATGTTTAGTCACAACTCTGAACGTTGGTTCTTGCTTTTTGTTTTTGAAAATAGTAGGGGTTAGCTTTTCTTTGGGTGGCAGGTGGTTTCTTGTTCCCTCTCTCTATTTTATCTTTTGCTATTTTGGTGGGTTTCATTGTAGGGGATGCTTGGTGTTTGTTGTTTGGATGGAGTGTAGCCTTGAGCTTGTTCTTCATTCGTTTCTTATTCTATCTAATAAAAATTAAAAAAAAAAAAAAACAATATAATGACCTCAAGATAAGTGCATTTCAAATTATCTTCCTATTCTTTCACTCAAAAAGCATGTATTGGACAATCAAATTTTAGTCTAATATACCAGAAGATATTGAACATTCTTTGTTTATTTTCTTTGTTATCTTGTATCATCTTTTATATATAACCTAGTAACATATTGTATCGTCTTCCTTTTCACTTGGTTCTAATAATTTGTTCATTAAAAAAAAAAATGTATTTGAAACAGCATAACACAAGAAAATAAAAATGAACTTGAATTATCCTACAAATTTCTAGCGCTTGCATCTAAAATGATACAGGCATTTTTTTATTGTAAACCTAGCCTATATTTTTAAAAGGCCTAATGGTCAATATTGGCCAAAACTTTACGTGAATTGTCAATTTTGACCAATTTTTTTTTTATTATTTTAGTCTATTTTCACAAATTAGACTCAATCGTAATCAGAAGAGACAGTTGGGTCTAGAGACGCCTATGTGGTAGCTATGTTAGCATAAAATAATAATATGTAAATGTGAAGCCCACAGTAATTAATAATGGATATACCATGGTTAACATCATGAAAAAATGTAGGCATTTAGGACAAAACCAAAATGCAACTATTCAATTTTCTTCCAGCATTAACAGTATCCTCAATAAAATTGATCTTGAGTTGATTAAAAGTAGAGTGATAATATACCATAGAAGTCTTGCTAATTTGGAAGTTTGCCCTATAATAGAAGGATAAATTCAACAAAGACAAACATTCATATTCCAACTTATTGTGAATCCCAAAATGCTATTTCTTATTCCTCCATTTTTAAGAGCAATAGCCATAATAACAACAGCCTCCATCACCCATTGTAACACCCCCGTTTGCATAGCCTGGTATATTTCACTGTTCCGGTGATCGGTGTCAGTCCGGACAATTATTGGGATTAGGGCCACACTTAAGACAACTTGAGAAGCCATAAATACAAATAATTAGTAATGTTTAATTAGTTGACTATAAATAAGAAAAACAGAACATAAGAGGTTAAACGAGAGAGTCACAAATGATGAGTGACCTCCTCGAACGCAGCTAAGTCGTTTTAAACTCAAATTTCAACCTTAAAAGTGACTGCGGTCCTTAGGACCCTTATGAACACAGTGGAAAAGAGAAAATCACGAAAAAGAACTGTTAAGTCAGTCAAATAATTAGGTCAGGGAGCCGGAAGAAATATTGGATTATTTGCAAACCGGATGAACCGCGAGGCAATTTGGTCAATTGACCCCGAGAGTGACTCGACCTAATCACAAATAAAATCAGAGAAAAGAAAATTTCAGAATCGAGAATTAAATTAAAGAACTAATAGAAAAATAAATTAAAAAAAAGAAAAAGAGATGAAAATGAAAAAAGTCAAAAGTTATGACATCATGCATGATGTCATAACTAAATTAATAAATTGAATTAATTAAATGGGATTTTGTGGTCTTCCATCAACTAAAATAAATAAAGAAAAGAAATGAAAAAAAATATTATTTGGTCTTCTTTCCATCAAGTTGCCGCCTCACCCTAATCTTCCCTCTCCCTCACCCAAAACCTCCATTAAAGCTCATTTTGAGCTTGATCAAATCCCTAATTCCACCATAGAAAGTTAAACCTCCAATATTAAACCTTGATTTCAAGCCTTGATAGAGGACTTGACAACAAAAAAAAAAGAAGAAAGGAAGAAGTTTGAAGGAAAGAAATTCTGCACTAAGGTTAGTAGATTAACTTTGATTTCTTTTGTTGAATTAGTTGTGTTATTAGCCTAATTAACTAGAAATTAAAGAAATGAAAAAGAAAAAAATTGTGAGGGACCAAACTGAAATTTGGGCAGCTTGATAGGAGTATGATTTACATGAAATTGATGCATTAGAATGAGTTTAAAAGCTTTGATTAGTTGAATGGTTAAGGTTAAGTGCACTAGTTATGGTTAAATGCAAGAGTTAGTGAGTTTAGGGTTTCAATGCAAGGGTTTATGAACCAAAAATTGGAGAAATGCATAAATGGCATATTTGACCTATTGTGAAATGAAATAATGATCAATTAGGACCAAATAAATTGTATGGGAATGGTGGAAAATTTAGCTAAATTCGTAGGTCAATGGTCATGCTGCTGGCAGCATGACCAAACCCACTTTGAAGGACCAAAACTCAAATTTCACAAGTCCAATTGGTATGCCACCAATTGGAGATGAAAATAGACATAAAAGAGCACAATTTTCATTAAAGAACCATGGCCAAAAACTGACCAAAACTTGGTGAAACAATTGACCAAAGTGAATTGATAGCAGGCTGCCCTGCACCAAAACTGACCAAATGAACAGTAACTGTTCATTTGGTCATAACTCGAGTTAGACAGGTCAAATTGACCTGAAATTTGGCCAGGGGTTAGAGGGCATATAGATCTAAAACTTTCATGAAGAACATCACCCCAAATTATGCCATTAACCCATTCAAATAATTGAGCAAAGTTAGGGTACCAAACCTGCACCTCTGCAGAAAATTCATTGAGCAGCAATGTTTGGATGGCTATAACTCTCTCTAGGAAACTCGGATTTAGGCGATTCTTGAACCGATGGAAACCTAAGACATAGTAGAACATTTCATATGAAGAAAGTTAGACCAAATTATGAACTTAACTTAATCAAATTACTGACCAAAGTTGAACCAAAATCTGCGTAACCCAAAAGTGCAGTATGAGCAAAGGCACGTGAACAGTAAACTTATTTTGGCCATAACTTGAGCTACAAAACTCTGATTGAGGTGATCCAAAAATGAGAATACACTTAAGACAATAAGGAACATTTTCTATGAAGGAAGTTTTGTCAAATTCCAACAGTAGATCGATCAATGGAATAGTGCAACCGAGCACAAACCAGAAAATTGGCAATTTTGCCAAAATGACCTATGCTTTAAAAAAGTGACCAAAACCAACAAGTTTAATGAACAAAATGTGGTATGTGGGTGAAGTTGGAGTTTCCATACCTATTAATCCTTAGAAAGTCAATTATTTGACTTAAATAGTGCAGTGAATAGTAACTAAAACACAAAATTTCGAGAACGTCCGAATTTAACACGTTAGAAATAGGTAAATGCGAAGTTAAAATTTATTTTGGGATTTATGTTAAGTTCTAGTACTGAAACATTATAAAATTTTGTGTTTCAGTTGAAAGAATATCGGAAGGAATCGAGGAAACGAGTCGAGGCTAATGGACGACTAGATTGAGGTTTGTGCACAATAAACCCAATTTAAGAATTTTGTCCTTGAAAAATTGATTTATTACGCATTATGAATTTATGAACTTTTGTGTTGTCACCTTGTGATCAAATTGTAACTTTGGAAATGGATTGATTTTTGTATGCAATATTTGAATGAAATGTTTGAAACGAATTTTTGATTCACACTTAGCATGACAGTTACTTATTATTCCTCCTCCATTTATGGGGTTGAGATCATTTATTTTCCTCCCCTCTCTGGCTTGCCAGTTGAGGTTGTAGATCGGATGAGTACTCATTAGCTAGCTAGCCACCTCCCTCATTGGTTTCGATTAATGGGGTTGAGATTGCTTTGTCGTGGTGTACAACACGGCATTGATCGGAAATTTTGTGTCATGGCTTAAGTTGTGTATGACTTTGGCAATACTGTGTTTATGCAATTGTTTGACTAAACTGTTGTTTAATATATTATTTGACAAAATGAGTTGTTATGAGCTTTGATATTTGCGAAATGTGATTGTGAAGTATTCAAATTATGTTTCATCAATAAATGATTTATGTATCGCATTTTAAATCTTTATTGTGCACCACTGAGTATGTTTATACTCAGCGATAGTTAAATTTACTGTCGCAGATAAAAGCAAGGAGAAAGCAGCAGAGTGAGCTGCGGGATTGACAAGATCTTTTTGATCCCTTTTTGTACGGGTATTGTTTTATACCCTTATGGTTATTTTGATGTAAATACTGTAATGTCATAAGTATCAATGTAAATTGAGCAGTTGTAAATAAACTATAATATTATTATTTTTAGATTTTCTTTGTAAATTTGATATTTGTACATATGGATTTTCTGCTTTATGTTTTGTGAATGGAATTATTGAACATACTGAGTTGACAAATTTGACTTGGATTGTGAAACTGTTTTGAAATGGATTGACTTGAGTTGAATTGTGAATTATTGGAGGTTGGGAGTTGTAAAATAGTTTTGGAAGTGCTTTTTACAGGTGTTTGAAGAACTGGTTTCTCAAAATACAGAGGGAACTCTGTCAAAATTTTTATAAAATCTGCGACAAAATTTGAATGGACAAAAATTTTTACTAGTATTTAAACTTTGAATAAATGGTTTTTAATTCTTACCAAAATGCTCACCACTTCCAAAATGTAAGAAAATTGTTTTAAAATCCCTTGTAGGGTACTTAATGAGTTATTGGTAGGTGAAGTTCGGTAGTTCATTAAGTATTCTACGGGAGCATGCTATGCCTTACGGAGGGGTAAGGTGTGACATGTTTTAGTGGTATCAGAGCATGGTTTTGCAATAAATTTTGACTATGTATGTGAATATTTCTTTGATAAGTACAACTGCTCAAGTGTCTTTAATTGATGCATATGACATATTTACATCATGAATATGCACTAACGGAGGTCAACCTCCTTGTGTTTGATCTCAGGAAGTAGAAAATTGTGAAAAACGGACTGGAAGGAGGAGATCATTCAAGAACAACTGCTGAGGCCGAGGTTCAAGGGAAGCCCCAAGACCTGCATGTGAGTGGGTCACCACTCCACTCCGCTCCAAAGACCGCAGCTTTCTGCTCAATTTATGCAGCAGATGGTCGCCTTCTTTCAAAGAAATGGCGGGTAATGAGCCACCCCAAGCTCAAATGCCAAGATTAAAGACAACCACCTTCTCAAATTTCGGCGGTAAGATGAAAAATTGATGAAATTTGGGGCCACCGAGTTTAAAGGCACTGTGGATCCACTGGAAGCAGAACAGTGGTTGGAAAGAATGGAACGGGTTTTTAGAAAGCTGCAGTGTACAGAAGAAATGAAGTTTGAGTATTCTGTCTCCTTATTACAAGGGGATGCCTATGAATGGTGGAAGACCATCCCCCACAGCCTGGTGGAGCCACCTGTGTTAACCTGGTCAGACTTCTTGAGGGAGTTCCGACAGAAATGGGTTCCCGATGCATATGTGGACATGAAGTTGCAAGAATTCTTGAGTTTGAAACAAGGGAACCGAACTGTAGCAGAATATGAGAGAGATTTTTCAAGACTAAGCCACTATGCTGGAAGCTTAGTCTCCACCCCCAGAGACAGATGCAAGAGGTTTGAGGCTGGGCTAAGACAGAGTCTGAGAATGCAAGTTGTGGGATTCAGACATCAGAATTTTGCCGAATTGATCTCACAGGCCCTAGAACTAGAAAAGATAGAATCAGAAGGGGCAGTGAAGAAGGGTCCACAAGAGAAAACTGAAAAGACTACTGAACAAGCATCTGGAAGTGGTTCTGGGAAGAGGAAACAGTTTGGGGGATCTAGCTCCCGTAGAGGCCGAGGCAGATTTTCTGGCCAAAGACCACCTCGGTCTGGTCAGCAGACCCAACCAGCACCCCGAGGAGCTCTATCAGTACGGCAGTGCGAAACCTGTGGTAGAACTCATGGTGGGGTTTGTTACAGAGCTACTGGTGCGTGTTTTAACTGTGGAGGGAGCGGACATTTCGCTAAGGATTGCACTAGTCCGCGCCGGTCTGGGTCTTTCACTACATCTGAAGGATCAGCTCAAGTCTCTGCACCCAGAGGGTCACAGTCAGCTGCTAGAGGCAGAGGCAGAGGTAGGGGTCCTGGTAACACCCCTGGAAGTCAGAGCACTGTTAACCAGCCAGCATCCAGTGGCGCACCAGTTAGAGTATATACCATGCGTCAAAGGGAAGAGGCTGAAACATCAGATGTTGTAGCTGGTAATTTCTCCATCCTTGACAAAGATGTGCATGTGTTATTTGATCCTGGCTCCACACATTCGTATGTTAGTGCTAGTGTGATGTGTTCTACTACTATTCCGTGTGTACCAATGGACTATGATGTGTTAGTAACTAGTCCATTAGGCCAGGAGGTCAGGGTAAATAGGCTATATAGAGACTGTCCTTTGGTGATCCAAGGACACTTTTTTGTCTGATTTAATTGAAATGCCCTTCAGAGATTATGACATTATCTTGGGCATGGATTGGTTAGCTGCATCATGCTATGATTATCAGAGACTCAAGATCACTTTTGGTCTTCCTCGTATGGTGATGTAGTAATACAGGGGAGAGGCGCTTATTGCCTTCAAACATCATTTCACCAGACCGCTAGAAAAATGATTAGAAAAGGGTGTGAGGCGTATTTGGCACATGTGATAGACACCCAAGTGGGGAGTCCAAAGATCAAGGACATTCCTATCAGATGTGACTTTCCTGGACGTGTTTCGATGAATTGCCGGATTACCTCCAAAGAGAAGTGCGTTTGAAATTGATGTTATGCTCGGTGTGGACCCAATCTCCATAACACCATACGTAATGGCACCCGCATTGAAAGAGTTGAAAGTGCATTGCAAGAATCGCTTGACAAGGGCTTTATCCGCCTCTAGTGTGTCACCTTGGGGAGCGCCAGTGTTGTTTGTAAAGAAGAAAGATGGCACTCTCCGCTTGTGTATTGATTATCGGCAGCTTGAATAAGGTGACAATAAAGAATAGATATCCATTGCCCCGCATTGATGACTTGTTTGATCAGTTGAGGGGTGCAGCTGTGTTCTCCAAAATTGACCTGAGATCAGGTTATTATCAGCTGAAAGTACAAGAGCATAGTATTTCTAAAACTGCCTTCAGAACCCGCTATGGCCATTATGAGTTTTTGGTTATGCCATTCGGTTAACTAATGCTCCACGCTTTATGGATCCGATGAACACTATCTTCAGACCATACCTCGACCAGTTTGTTATGGTATTTATCGATGATATATTAGTCTATTCGAGGAATGCAGAAGAGCATGATAGACATCTGCGGATTGTACTGCAAACTTTGAGGGAGAAATAGCTATATGCCAAATTGTCAAGTGTGAATTTTGGCTGAAGGAGATATCCTTTTGGGGCATGTAGTATCGAAGAGGGCATTAAGGTAGATCCTAGCAAGATTGAAGTCGCCCCACTGGAAGCCACCCTAAATGTCACGTAGATTCTCAATTTTCAAGGGTTAATGGATACTATCGCCGATTTGTGAAGGATTCTCCATGTTGGCATCTCCATTGACCAAGCCGCTTAGAAAGGATGTGAAATTTCTGGACGGACAAATGCCAAAGAAAGTTTTGATGAATTGAAAAGATGTTTGACAGAGGCTCGATCGACTTTACCTACACCGGGTAAAGAATATACGATACAATACGATGCTTCTCACAACGGATTAGGTTGTGTGTTGATGCAAGATCGAAATGTTATTGCCTATGCATCACGCCACTAAAACCGCATGAGAGAATTATCCGACGCATGATTTGAGCTTGGCCATTGTGTTTGCTCTTAAGATCCGGAGACATTATTTGTATGGGGAGAAGTGTTACATTTACTGCATCATAAGAGTTTGAAGTATTTGGGCACCTGTAAAGAGTTGAATTTGAGACAGGAGAGATGGTTAGAATTGATAAAAGACTATGATTGTCTGTTTGACTATCAGCCAGGGATAGCTAATGTTGTGGCTGATGCATTGAGTCGCAAGACTATTGAAATTCTACGGTTTACTCCTTTGTCTTTGGTTCTTGAGTTAAGATCATTGCATGCCGCTTAGAGGTTAATGATGAGGGCAAGCGGCTTGCATGGCATGTCTGACAAAGGCTGATTGATCGATAAGAATGGCTACCAGAATGATCGTGGCATCGGTTATTGGGAGAAGTCGGAAGGGCAAGAAACCGAGTTCTCGATTAGAGATGATGGTTTCTTCGCTACACCAGGTAGAATATGCGTCCTATTGATATTGAATTGAGGAAGATCATTTTGAAGGAAGCACATGAGTCTCCTTTGCCATGCACTGGTGGCACAAAAATGTATAAAGGGTTAAAGGAGCATTCTGGTGGATGTGTATGAAGAGAGATGTGGCGTAGTTTATTTCTAAATGCCTAACTTGTCGCTAAAGTAAAGGCAGAGCATCAAGTACCCAGAGGTTGTTACATCCACTACCGATGCAGAGTGGAAATGGGAGAGAATAACAATGGATTTTGTGATGGGACTCGAGGACACGTAAGAGTCTTGATGCAGTTTGGGTCATTGTTGACAGACTAACCAAGTCT